>NC_134460.1:86507274-86809374 GCF_047948215.1 Lycorma delicatula
ATGAACAGTTTAATGAAAATAATAAAATATAAAAATAAAGAAATTATTTCTTATTTAACGGATACTTTCATATTTCATCATAAAATTACTTCGTATTCCTTGAAATAACCGAGCTGAACATTTTAACGGTATTATAAAATTAGCAAACCGTGAAAAGTGTGTATTCTACACTTTATTTGATTTATTTATTTTTTAATATTTCTTCCACAATTATTTCGAATGAATTTTGGAGAATATGACTAAAACCACTAAGAAGAAAATTTCTACACCTTAAAAGAGGTTAATATTTAACAACTTTATTATTATTAAACTTCATATTATTGCATGATTTATTTATGTTACCATATAATAAAATCATAACTAAAGTCGTCCCTGTGCACGCATCACGCAAAAATTACTTTACAGATTTTAATAAAGCTTTATAGATTTATACCTAACAGGCTTTGTCATTAGCTTAAAAATTAGAATTATCAGGATATTCCTAATGAGGGTTATTAAAGATATGTCAATAAAAAAAAAAAAGATCCGTTTACTTCATTATATTTCTGTTTCGATGATAACAGAAATATAAAACAGAAGTAAAATTATTATTTTTTTTTAATGAATATCTGTAAAATATTTAATGGAATTAAATTGGAGTTAGTATTGTTGTAACATCTAGTTGTGCACTTCACCTCCCTTTTGATTGCAATCGACTTGACCAAAAGTGTCCAAAAAAAAGCCCACAATCCAATTTGGATTTTGGATTTCTTAACTGCAGTAATAAGCCCTCATTGAGAGCGTTTCAACGATGTATCATAAGTGGTACTTCTTTTCACTGATTGCAGAGTTGTAGCCAAATAAAATTTTAATTAATGAAATATTTCGATCTTACAACAGGAGAAAGTACATCGGTTCGAATACGACTTCAATTCCTTTTTTTTTTTACTTTTTTTTTAATTTAAATAAATTGATTTATTAATAATAAATTTAAATATTTATTAAAAAAATAAATAAAAAATCAGAAGTTATCAATGAAATAAAATTTTATGTACTTTTAAAAACGTGTATATATAATTTAATAGGCGTAAAAGGAAGTCATGTGGTGTCCACATTAGATTTTTTATAAATATTAATATCCAACCAAGAAACATTTTAACTGCAACTACATGTAGTAATCCTTGAAATGCCTTGAGCAATCTTATGATACCATCTACTATACAACAAACACAAATAAAATCTAAACTATTTACATACAGTTTAAAGATCAGTCTTAATTTTTCTTTATATATATATATATATATACGTACATCGTGAAACCGAATCATAGTTTTCACTATTTTATCATTATTAGATCATCCATTTCCTTAGGAATATGAAAAATAAAAAAAACATTTTAAATTGTAATGTTCAAGATAAGCATTTATTTTAATTCGACGAATACGTAGATCAATCGAAAATTTAAAATTTAAATTATTTTATAAACACAGTTTTTCCATAAACTGAAAATAAATTTACGAACAAAACTGTGTTCACATCAACATTTGTAAGATGTGAAAATATGACGATATCTTTTCATCTGAGATTCAAGATCTTAAACATAAGAGATAATCTTACAGAAAACATTTAAATACATTATACATAATCTATTGTAAACATCGACCGACGAAATAAAACTTACAAATTTAAATAACTACATATGTTCTACAGCCGAAGAATTATCCATCCTTAATAAGAAATTCTAATCGATGCGACGTAGAACGCCAATCGTACAAATAAATGTCACCTTTAATCTATCTGTACAAGTTAAACGAAACGAATAAAATTGACCGACCGTAAACGAATACGGATATGAAACCTGTTCGTATAACATATAGCTTATAAAATTAAATCGATCTTGAAATATAAAAAAACGTCTACGCGTGTATTTACTCATTTATGTTGTCTCATCCCACATAAAATTTACATAATTACATGTAACATTTATTAAACCTAACGTACTTACAATTTCATCGAATATATAAATAAATGATAATTATAGTTTATGCATAAATATTATACATAAACACGAACACATAGCGACTCAAAAAAGTACATAAACCATTATAACGGGAATTAATATAAAAATAATAATTTCAAAGAGGTGTGGTAATATTTACTACTAGTAGTTATGAAAAATACTTTTTTTGTATTATTTAAAATATATCTATATACATATATTCTTAAGAAAACGACAATAGTATAATATTTTAACGAGGCAGCTGTCAGAAATAACATCTTATTTAAATAAATAAATAAAAAAATTTATTCATTTTTTTACTCTTTCAAGAAATTAACAATAATTATCACTTCTGCTGACAGGTACATTGTTTATTTTAAATTAACTGAGATTACCTGACGAAGTGTTTTATTATTAACGATTTTATGCACATAAATTCAAGTAAGTTTCTTTAACTCGATTTGAATAAATCGAGTTAAAATTCTACAATTTTCTTGTAGAATTACAAGAAAATTTATAAAAGAAAATCGCTCATATTTATAATAGGAAAACTGGACAGGGCATTTTTATTTTACTATCCATTTCATACCGTTTAAAATGTAATAGAAGTATGTTTATGTCTGCTAAAAGGTTCACCTATAAATAAGAGCTAATTTTTAATATTATAAATGGTTCAATCCAACACCTTAAGGGCAGTTTTCGGTAATATATTGTAAATATTAATAATACAAAAATTCTTTTTATTGATTATGTAACATTCTCAATTGCTAACATATTTAATATAGTATTAGTCAACAGGTGATTAGAACCTATTATACAGAGTGTTCAAAAAGAGACGCAACCTTATGGAAGAATGTTTCCTTCTGTTGTAGTAGGTTTAATCGAAGAAAACTGAGAAAGAATGGGTTACAACAAAATGTGGCAGAGAATATTCATTGTTTCCTAATACATTGGATATGCCAGTTACGTCCAGACCCAAAATGCCTTCACAAAAAAGTATGGTGTGGATGCACCAAACAAGCCCTCCATCAAGCGGCTATACGACAAGTTTCAAGAGACGGGGAATGTGGCAGATGCAGCCAAAAGTGATCGACCGAAAGTATTAATGCCAGAAAAGTTGATCGACGGGCAAGCTGCATATTCTTTTACTCAAGAAGCCTGGTATCTCCGCTGAGTGCCCACACGGTATTACGCAAGTGTTTAAAGATGCATCCTTACAAAATTCGTATTGTTCACGAGTTGTTACCTCCAGACACTGGAAAACGTGTAGCTTTCTGCCAGTAGTTCATGTCATCTGTAACGCCGGATGGGGAAGAACTCGGTGATTGGTTTTGGTTTGACCAGGCGTGGTTTCATCTTAATGAATACGTAAATGCACAGAATTCACGCTTTTGGTGTACTGAAAATCCACGTCAGCACAAGTCTCTGAAAATCCACGAGTCTCCTCTGCACGGTTGCAGAGGAAAAACGTGGTTGTTTGATGTGCAATTTTACGTACGCGAATCTTCATGAAATAGTGAACAATGAGTGCTATATACAGATTGTGTACCAATTTTCAAATACTTTAACTGCAGACCTGCTAATGTACAAGTGGTTTAAGCAGGACAATGCTATGGTTGATTTTCTTGGATCAGTGTTTTCATGGACAAGTTTCGATGATTTCGAAGGGGATGTGGGTCCCCTCGGTCTCTTGACATATCCCCTTCTCTCTTTTTCTGTTTAATCTCCGGAACCATTGTAAAGCATTACTTCAGAGGATGATATGTATGAATGTAAATGAATTGTAGTCTTGTACAGTCTCAAGTCGACCATTTCTGAGATGAGTGGTTAATTGAAACCGAACCACCACGGAACATCAATATCCACGATCTGGTATTCAAATCCGTATAAAAGTATCCTTCAATAGAATTTGAACCTTAGAACTCTCGCGACTTCGAAATCAGGTGATTTTCCATGACGAGTAAGCCATTATACCAGTCCGATGGGCTGACTTTATCCACTCCAGACGTGTTCTTGTGGGGGATATCTGAAGGTTCCAACTTAGAACTCATCCTCAACAAACGTTACACCTATTTATGAGCATGCAATGTCGTATTCAATTATGTGAATCGCATAATGGGGGCTACTTTCAACAACTACTGTAACTTACTCATTTTTTCATAAGGTTGCGTCACTTTTTGAAAACTCTATACTATCATAAAACTACTGGTACAACAGTCTAATATAATTCAAATGTTTTCAATAAAATACAAATCATTTTCTCGCTTTCGATAAATAACTCATTATTTTAAGTTTGTGAGAAAATATAATGACTAGTATTTGAACCCGGAACCTTCAGAATTTTTAGTAATATAAAATTTATAACATTAATAAATTTAAAAAAATACGTAAGTTAATCCAAATTTCAAACCAGTAAAATTTGTTAACGATTTAATTAGAAATTATTTTTAATTTTAACGTTTAACCGGTTTGCTTCCGCGACGTTTTAGCGGATGAACGGTGAAATAATTGTATTAAAACGAAAATCATACTTGTGAATAAAATCAAAACTCTACTTTATTAACAGGAGTAATATGAAATTGTGTGAGATAATTATCAATAATTAAAACGGTAGATACCCAACGATCGACTTGTATATTACAATTCACGTTTCGTTGAACCGATTCCCAGTATCCTGAAATATTAATTTTGTTAGTAAAGTAGATAAGAAAAAATAATATTTCGTTAAAAGTTGTTCTTGACATTGTTTCTCCGTATTTCCTTTTTATTTTTAGGCAAATTAAGTTTAACGAAAAGTTCTGCGAATTTGTTAAAATCTTTAAAAATAATAGAGTCGTCTCGTAACAGAATTTGCTGTAAAATGCTCAACCTCATCAGTTTATTGGGAATAAAAAAAGCAAACTGTTTGGCGCGCACAAAAGTAACATATGATAATTATTTGTTTCCAAAACATAAGCACCAAATTTTTTTTAAATAAAGTAATTTCTTTTATAAAAAAACTTGATCTTAAAAGTATGTAGTAAAAAGCAAGTAATTTCTACCTCACACTTTAATAAAAAGAAAAAACGTTTTACTTTTCTTTTTTTGCCATGAAGTAGGAAAAAAACTTTCTTCTCTACAACACCGAAACAGTTTACAAAAAAGACATACTTTCCTAATCAGAGGACCAAATAGTATTTTATTTATTTACTTTTTTTTTGAGAGATTTTATTTTTGAATAAACAATGAAAAACCACTTTAGAGAATAATTTATAACTCTTTAAGAATCTTTTTTAATATAAAATCGTGTTATCAGAAAAAAGTTACTAAAAATCACACACTGGTTTAAAAAAAAAAAAAACTTTTATTTCGTCAATTAAAAAGTCGTTTATACAAATAAATAAGCATACATGAACACGAAACAACCGTCGTTATGTATCGATTACACTAAACTAGGTAGACCACTAATAAGAGAATACTTAAATTGATTGAAAAGTAACAAATTACTACGCCTATAATTAAACGTCCATCAACGATTAAAGAATGAAAGAAAGTATATAAGGCCTAAGCGTTAGTTAAAAATGATAAAAGAAACGTATATGTTATACAACTAACAACTTCCTGTAATAGAATATAATAAATGACAAATCGTGATATTTAATGTGTATAAATAAAATAAATGCAGAATCATTTTCTTTTTTTGTATTTCATGTTAAAAAAATTGGATTTCCGCGTTGAATTTTAATGTAATGTTATTAACCGTAAAATCATTAAACGAATATAAATAAATATATTTAAAGATAACATCCTTTTAAGAAATGGCAGCCTATTTTACATCATTATGACGACAATAATATTTAATTTATTTTAAATTAAGTATTGAAATGAGCCATAAAAAATACAAATATATCCAGTAAATAAATTGAATTACTGCATAAAGATTTAAATTTGTTTTTAAATTACATATGTAGTTTAACTTTTTATAATCCCTAAATTTGATAATTAGTACATAATTAATAAACGTATTCATGTTATTCGGATATTTTGTGTAGGGATCCTTTATGTAAGGATTAGTTTTTCATAATCTCCCGTTATTTTCGTAAAAAAAAAAAAAAAGTTGAAAAGAGGACAACATTCTTTAGTTTTTATATATTGCCGCGTATTCGCTTCTCGATCAGGATATTGCGAGATTGACAATTTAGAATGTTTAATAATTGCAGTTTATCGGTTTAAAAACATAAATAAAAAAAGACAAACAATGACAATAGTGAACACTAATGATATTACACATGTCAACAACAAACAATTAATAATAAATGACAATGGTAATAATAAACAGAGATTACATACAAACAGAATTTAAAATAATCGTCAGGATTTATTTACAGGTAGATAAATAGAACGGAAAAGCAGAATTTATTCCCATATCATGACCGCTAGTCTAAACATTTTTCACCTCTAGTCTTGTATAAATAACAATAATACAATAGATGAATGAAACAAGTACAGAATTGTGTCAGTGCAACTACCTTTGCTGTTTACAAATAAAACTTCCACAATAGTTTATGAATGAAATTTAATACATTATCTCTTTCATTTATAGTCTTACAGAAACTCACAAATAGTATTTCTTGCTTTCAGGTACTCGGAATTACTCGTGGTGTTCACCTTAATCGTATCGAACTTAATTCACACTGGAAGTTCGTTTCTTCACTGTCGTCTTCGCAGAGTACTCTCGCCGACTCACATCGCAGCCTATCCTCGTCGGACTGACGTCGTAACGTCTCGGTAGACCGGTTCGCATAACTGATCTTTTAACTGGTCTTCCCCGAAGTATTTATACTCCTATCTTCTTTACCTGCCGGATCGGACCCAACTCGAAGCGTGAGAACGATCGGCCGAGCCTTTACTTTCCCGTGCATTCCTTGCCTTGGTCTGGTAACTCTTCTCACGGTGCAACCATTTGTTCAGATATGTCAGTAGTAGTATTACAAAGGATGATTATTAAACGGACTTGTTACCTTTACTAAAAGGGTTTCTTTTATTCCCTTTCTGGATTTCTCTCATTATTATATTTTCTACTACTTTCTTCTTAATCGCCGGGAATCCGATACTCGGCTCCGTTACACCGATCTTGTTACAATATATAATTATATACACCTTATTACATCCTAGGATCGGCAGGCCAGGATATGTTATTAATTACAACTCATACGACTGACACCACGGGCAGACTCTAAACCTATGCACCGGATTTTAATTCACTGTTAAGGAAAACCTTCGCGAAATCTAAATACCGAACAACTTAAAGTAGGATTCAAACTTGGCAATACTTGCAGTACTGACATTTGTAGAATCTTTGATAGAAGAGGACTTATTAATGACAAGGCGACCCCATTTATCATTTATTTATATTTTAACATAATTATTTACCGTTCATTTTAAAAATAAAATTTAAAAAAAAGAAAGTGTTTTTAAGGGGATTCAAGATGTCGGAAGGACGGTGGAAAGCCAGAAAGAATTAGAGAATGCTGTGAAATTACTTGATGATACGTACCCTAAACGGGTGAATTGGAAAAAGAATTTCAAATATTTAAAAAGATTTTTAGAATGTAAATTTTTCTAAATTTACATAAAATAAACGAAATGCAAGCGAAATTAAATAATTTTGTGCTATATAATTCTCTAAATATTATTTAAAAAAGGAAGTAATAGTAAAAATAATTCTTCAAAAGCAACAACAGCTTAAGAGGAAATAAAATTATTTGTAAAAACTTTTATGTATTTTTACATTGTATATAATAAGATGATATTGTGTATATATATATATACTCATTTTACAATAACATATCTTCTTGTATGTTATGTATTTACATGTCTACTAAATGCCAAGAATGAATGCATGATGTCACATTTTAATAATTTAAAGTACTTCTCCAAGTTTGACAGAAAGTAAAAATTGTAACAGAGAAATCCAAAATTTTTTCTACATCCACCCTTAAAAAAGACTACATTATCATAAGTAACGACAAAGAAATCAACGAGAAACTAGCTATCCATTCTATATCAACAAACTGCACCGAATTTAATAACAGAAATTTGTAAAATGAATTTCGACCACAATAGTAAAGAATTGTTCGCGATTTGACACAAAAACTACAAATGTGCCCTGAAAATCACACGTCATCCTCATTAATATTAAAAGAAATACGTCAGACTTACTAAGGAATCGAGAAGTGAAATGGTTTTCACTTCTTCTTCATCGAGTCGATTGTACTGCTGATCATGAATAAGCAAAGCTTATCGAACTGCAGGTGATAACAATCAATCCAATACGTAAAATCTTCTTATTTTTGTTTTCCTAATAAACAGATGGGCCTTGTCTTATAAAGAAAATCATTACTGAGACAAGACAACTCTTGACTAATTATCTGTAGCGCTTTACTTGCGTTACATCCATGAGAAGAACTGGAATATTTAGCGTAAAAAATAATCATAAATAAGTAAGTTTTTTACTCTGAACGGCACATTATACATATCATGACAAGAATGTTATCTTCTCCACGGATAAAAAAAGGAATTGCTCCAGTATTTGTCTGGATTGATCAAAGGTAACCGAAGTAAAAACATTGATCAGAACAGTATCATAAAATACACAATTAATTATAAAATAAAGAATAGATGTAATTAAAGTACGTTAAATACATAGATATAAAACAAAAGAATTTACAATTCAAAAATGTATCAATAATACTTATTTGAGCATATATTTAAATAAAAGTTAAACGGGTATTTATTTTGCAAACGTAAATGATAAAAATCTTCAGTGTACGTCAAATTTTAATACTTGCTTTTCTTTAAATCTTGCATCCTTAATTTAACATATTTCCTAACATTGCCGATCGATGAAATTTTGCACAGTTACTAAGATCGGATGACAATACAATATTCCATCATTACTTTTGGAAACATCCCCCCACACGGAAATAAATTAAGTGTGCGGGTGTAAAAAACTGCAAAATCTGCAAAACGGCTACGCGGGGTTTCAATATGATATCTTTTGAAATCCAAATTAACTTACTAATTAAACTCATGCAATGTATGATAGTAATCTGATTAAAGTATGACTAAAAAGTATAAAGCAAGTTTTTAAATTTTGAAAACTTTTTGTAATATTATTTATATCGGCTTGCAAGAGTAAAACCTCCCATAAAAATATGATATTTTTTCATCAAACTTAATATTTAAGAATATAATAATATTAAAAAACGATTCTGTGATTTAACTCTAAAGAAAATTATCACCTTGTAGATAATCAGAAGTTTTACAATACATTGAAAATTAAAAAATACGAAATTTAAGTACAGTTTACTTTGGGAATGTTTTACACTATACTTCCAGCCGTGTTAAAATTAAAACCGGGAAGGGGAGGGTTACTGTAACTATTATATTTTGAAATTACAGCAAAATTAAAGACCCAAACATTTTAAATTCACGTAATATGTCCACCACGTCTTACTATTGTTTTAGTTATGGAAAAGAGAACTAATACAATTTTGATGTACGCTAGAATAAACACTAGTATGCTGATTTCCTAGTGTAATATAACAAAATAATCTCATTAGGATATGGTAGCTGTCGTTATATATTTTGTCTGTAATACTGTATAATCAAACAAAAAATATTACTACGCAATTCGATGTATTAAATATATAATGTTTTTTCAAAAAACAATCCGTAATAAGTACACACAAATAACTCATAAAACAATTCAAAATAATACATAAATTAATAATACGTTAAAAATTATTATATTTAATTGAATAAAATAGCAGGGATTACAAAACTTACGGAAAATAAAAACCAAAAGTCAAAAACGCAACAAATCAAATACGATAAGAGTTTTAATATCTGTAATATATTTGTGAATTAAAATCTGTCTACATAATAAATAAATTAATACTTATTGAAGGTTTATTAGTTGTATCAACAAGTTATTTTTCTTTTTCTAATGGTAATTATGTTTAATACTCTTGTAATAAAGTGCAGACTATGCTTTAACAGCTAGTGACGATTGGTTAGGTTGAATTAACCTCGGTCAGATAAGAGCGCGTATGTATTTAAAAATTAGAAGTCCAAAATTATTCGAGAAGCACTTAGATCCCAGTTGAATGTTTTGATGTGGATATCTGATACAAAAGAAAAGTCCTAAGACCGATTCTCAGGTAGAGCTACCCTATTCGTAAGATGTTAACAATCTACCTATAGAAGGATCACGAAATGAAACAAGGAATTCCTTAAAGGAATGTTTCACGGCATACTTCAGGTAGTAGATACTATATAACCAGATTTCTAACAGTTATATCTTTATCTAAAATAGGATTAGCAATGATACATGATTTTTGCAATGATGATGATTTTTGTTGACTGCTCAGATATGTTACTTCTAGATACAAAAAAAATCTAAATAAGAATATTTGGGTTTTTTAACGAAAATCTTTCATTAAATTAAAGGCTACGAATTATACGAGGTGTGTGAGAAAAGTAATGAGACTGACTTTTTACTTACCAAAGTTTTTATTTATTTCAAACAACAATATTATCCCCTTCAAAATAGTTCCCTTGGGCGGCTGTATACAGGCGGAGTCGTTGTTCCTACTCCTGGTAGCAGCGCTGGTGAGCTTTTAACTGGTCAGTCACAGTCTTTTGAATGTTCTCCAGGGTTCCAAAATGATTTCCTTTTAAGACACATTTCAATTTCGGGAAAAGGAAAAAGTCACAAGGACTAAAATCAGGTGAACAGGGGGGTTGAGGAACCGTACGAATGCGTTTTGACGTAAAAAATTCCGTGATGGAAATGGCCGTGTGACACGGGGCATTGTCATGATGAAGCATTCATTGTCTGCAACGTCTGGTCTTACGCGGATCACTCTTTTCCTGAGCCTTTCAAGGAAACCTTTGTAAAACGCTTTGTATAGTTTGTCCTGGAGGAACAAATTCTTTATGCACGACACCCCTACTGTCAATAAATCAAATCGGCATGGTTTTGATCTTTGACTTGCTCAATCGACATTTTTTCGGTCGAGTGTGCCACTCTTCGCTTTGCCGCTTTGTGTCAGGATCGTACTCAAATGTCCAGGATTCATCACCTGGGATCACACGATTGAAGAATTCTTGGTCGTTGTCAATCCTCTCAAGATCAACGCACACGTTTCTTCGATTGTCCTTCTGTTCTGTTGTGAGGTTTTTCGGCACTGATTTCGCACAAACCTTTCCCATGTCCAAATCGTCTGTCAAAATTTGATGTACGGTAAAAGCGTTTAAATTTAACTGTTCATTCATCATCCTTATTGCTTGATCTCACAAGAACCCTCACACGCTCAACGTTTTCGTCAGATTTTGAAGTTGAAGGTCTCCCTGAGCGAGGTTAATCTTCAACGTGTTCTCCGTCTTCCAAAAATGATTTGTGCCAGCTGAAAACTTGTGCTCTTGATAAGCAATGTTCTCCGTAGACCTGCTTCAACTTTTCAAAGGTCACACTCGCGGATTCCCCAAGTTTATCACAAAACTTGATCGCACAACGTCGCTCTAAATTACGATGCTCCATTTTCGTAACGCACAATAAAAACACAACTTCACTGATGGCGCTGTCAAAAATAATGTGTTGGCTGAACAGAGTTGAAACTCGTACTGAGCATGTGGAAGGGATGAATAAATCGGTCTAGCACAGACCGGTAGACACAGCAATGCCAGATCGCTCGCAGTGTTACCAATCTCATTACTTTTCTCACATACCTCGTAGATATTACGTTCTAAAACTGTGATGGTTAAGGGAGTCATTTCAGAAAATTACATATCATTCTCAATAGTAACGAACATTCCATCATAGCTTCCTAAGGAAAGTGATGAACAAAACAGTTCTTCAATGAACCAAATATACGATACGCATCATCAAACCAACCCCTCTGAAATGTAGATGATATTCAGTTCTACAAGTAAAAACCTTCAATTTATTCAACAGATGGTCTGGCCGTATAACAAACATAATTACTCTTAGAAAAAGGAATAATGATTAGTGTCTCGTGTATCTTAACCGCTAAACATTCACCAAAGACATATGATAAAACATACAGCGCAAAACAATACATTAATGTACCCTTTTTTGTTCTAAAACAATACATTACATATACTGTTTAAACTAAGCAAGAGAAAAAGGCTATATAATATGGAAAATCTATCTCCGAAATTTCTTTCCAATAATGATTTTCCATCAATCACATCACATAAGCTAACAGCTTTGTTTCTGATGTGATACTTATATGGATATTTTTTACGGTGTAAATATAAATGAAACTACTTAATCTTAAGGATGAAAAGCGGAAACCCTACCATACTACCATATGGTTGTCGGAAACATAAATTATGATTCACATCCGGACGTTATTTAAATTTTATAAAAGGAAGTCGGCTAACAGAAAGATTGGTTAAATGATGATAAGAAAAAATGCGTTAAATCACCCCTAAAAAAAAAACCTGTTTAAGTGAATCAATCAATAAATAAATAATATCTACGAGAAAAAACTGAAATTGTAACATTATGAGTATGAGTAACCCAGTTTTTAAATATTTACGTTAAGCGGTTTGGTTACATTTTTTTTTTTCAAAATGACAAGTCATCAATGACGGAATATAACAGAAATAAGGATTTCAAAAAAAAGTTAAATGTGAAATTATGAAAACCAAAGAAGTTAATTAATTACTTACAATAACTGAAATGACCTACGTATCCTGCAAGAAACAATAAAAGGACATGTATAAAAATAGTAAATTATAATGAACGTAAATGTAAGGAAGAAAAATAAATAAAACGGATATCCGGAACTTAACGGAAATATATCTTCTATGTACTCGTACATTAGACTACAATGTAATGTACAAAAAACCATGTCTTATGAGCATGAAATAACTACAAAAGTAAACAAATTTAAAAAAAGGATGCCATTATATGTTAATAAATGATTATTTTCTTTTAAAATAAAATACAATAATCATATCTAATAATACAATCACAATATTACAAAATATGATTATATATACTGTATATTTATATATAATACTGACAACAGTAATATAAGATATAATTAGAGGATGACAAGACACAGCCAGAACGGGCTCGTGAGAATATTTTATCCTTTGTAATAGAACCCATCGTCATGTCATTACTAAGCCAAACCTAATAACCAAACGGATTGAAACTGCTATGAAAATAATAAAAGTACAAACTAATAACATTCGAGTATATGTGAACGCAAATGTATAACAGTAGTTAAAAAGGCATAAATCAATCTTACAAGTTATAAATATTTGTTACATGAACATTAGCTTTCCTGATCTTTATAACGGTTGCATTGCACGTACCTGATACACAAATAATATTACACTGCACCTACCCGATGTACAAAATAAATTTGTTAATGTTGCTCTCTCTGAAAGTAATTACATTCAATAGTTATATAATCGGCAGAGTGAATTAAAGGGTTGAATTTGGATAGCATTTTGACGAGTTTAGGATAGGTTCTACTTATTTAAGCAGGAAGATGATGGGACACCACTTCACTCCTAACTTACCTTAAAACTTTCTTGGTATAGGATAGTTATTGTTCTTCATAGAATCCATTATTTTCGAAAGAAATTTGTATCGCACTACACATCATCTGCGACTATTGCAATATTTGCGACCATTTTGCAATATTTGAAAGGTGGAAGGTAAAACTATTAGTAAAAAGTAAACTATAAATAAATTACAGGCCATATCAACCAAAATTAAGGCAACCTAGAAGGGAAGACCAACCGTTTCGTAGATTAATCTCCCTTTTTTACAACTCATTGATTACTTCATAAAAACAAGCAGTGAACCAGACGAACGTAAGTAAGTCCATTCCACATCAATAGGACAATTTTGAATCATTCCGTAATTAAATAATTTTACTTATTACCTATTTTTATTAACATTACGCACAGTTTCATTACAGCATGCTTATTTATTGGTTTACACTATATGTCCCAATCTTTCTTATGGATGTGGCGGTATGTAAAGCACCTGAGGTAAATCAGATATCAGTCAGATTTGTTTTCTCTGATAACATTGATATTCACTTCAGAGCCAGTAACTGTGATAAACAAAATGAAAGGGTAATTTACAGCAATGAATATAGCCTGCAATTCGGCAGGCTTGATATGGTAGCATACAACCGTATATTATTTGGGTCGATGAAAGAAAATAAAACCGGGAAATCGCTTCACTACTCACTAAATAAAGAAAACACTTGTTTCTTGATACATTTAAATGAATTTTAATTAAAAGTGAATAAGTTATTATGTTCTTAAAATGGTTTTTCTTTTTAACAGGTCTATCTCCGGTGTTCTCTTTTGTTAACCATGTTAGGAATATAATTGTTGAACTGGTCAGACAGTTTCAAGAAAAACGTTTCTGAATTTGAACGGAAAGTTTGTCAAGTGTAATACTTGATTCCACCTGCTGTTGGATCTCGATGAAAGATATTATTTTAAAAAAGTAACAGTAATAATAATAATTGGTAATTCCTACATCTTTTTATTAAAAAACAGTACGATTTAAAAGTTATAGTGACAAAAAAACCATAATGATTTCTGTCATTATTATGTTAACGAGTAGTTTCATCCACTCCTCGCTCTGATAATTACCAAATACATTTGGTAAGATAAATGTTATTCTTATGAATTTAATTTGTTAAATTAATTATTTTTAAATTTAAAATAAAAAGTTTAGTACCAATAATGACGATGAAAGAATACTTAATCAAAATATCAAAAAATCATCTCTGCAGAAGTTATATCGAATTTTATGTAATCGTATTTTGTTCTAGCAAGTTCTGCTAAAATACATTTTTTTTTTGCAAGCGAATACAACACTTAAAAATGTTCCTTTTTTGTGGAGAATGCGGTAGAATCTCGTTTTGAGAAATTATTTCTGTTTTAGCAAAACAACATTTACAATTGTTTAACATTTTAAGCGTTAAAATTTGTTCAACTAGGAAGCAAATCTCCAGTTCAAAATATTAAAAAAAGTTTATTTTTGCACTATTGGCCAAAAGGGAGTGTAATGTATTTAGGGTGAATTTATGTATGTTTGTTCCACCGTAGCAGCTCAACGGATGAATCGATTTAGATGTATGACCCCGCGTTGGAACTTTACTTTACCGGGAGTATCATAGCCTATATATATATATATATATATATATATTATTAATAAATAATATATATATATATATATAATATATTAAATAAATTTAAAAAATTCGAGAAAAAATTATAGTACGTAAAATTATTATATACAAAATTATCACTCGCACGCTCTTTAATTATACTATATAAAAGAACAATGTTTTTATTGCAGCGTGTTTTTTAATTTTTATTATTTATCTCTTGTTTTTCAGAAATGGTTAAATATTTACTACCTTTAAAATTCTGGCACTTTTGAATATTTTAGTAAAATGCATTTTTGAAGACGTTAAGAATATATTTATATATAAATAAATGTTTAAAAGTATGATGTTTTTATAAATACAATACAACCTAAGCCTGTATTTCACATCAGCATTAAGAAATTCAACCAACACATTTCGCTGAAATTAGGCGGTAGTCATTCTTAATTAATTATTGAAACAAACTGGAATAACCGGTTAATTTCCGGCAAATCTATATGAAACGTGAAGTTAAATGATGAATTTAAGAAAAAACCTAAGTTTGTAGAGTATTAAAGTAAATTATTTACCGTATAAATAAAACATGAAGAAACGACGTGTTTAAATGACTTATTTGAGTGTTACTTATAACCGACGGAACGTGCAGCTTCCAATAATAATCAAAGTGATTTATGCCAAGAAGGGCTGGAACGCTGGAGCAAAAAATCAGCCCTAACTGACGTAAATTATACGTATTTAGGGTTCTGTTAACATTTAGAGTATTTATAGAAGCTAGCGCCGGGAATGTCTGATCGACATCTATAAATAGAATTGTTTTTCTAAAGAGAGCTTTGCAGTAATTGGTAATTGATATTGTTAAATTATACCGATTTTAACATAATTCTAAACTAAAAGCTTTTTTTTTTTGTAAAATGTAATTTTTACTTCCTTGTACGAAGTAAAGTATGTATTGTGATGGCGAAAAATTTCGGTTTTCAGATTTCAACGGAAATATCCATTTTGACCATCCCTGAATCCATTTTGATTAGTTTCAGCGTGACGTCTGTATGTACGAATGTATCTCGCATAACTCAAAAACGATTAGCCGTAGAATGTTGAAATTTTGGATTTAGGACTGCTGTAAAATCTAGTTGTGCACCTCCCCTTTTCATTACAACCACTGGACCACAAGTGTCCAAAATCCAACAAAATTGGATTTTTCTTAACTGCAGTAATAAGCCGTCATTGGGCTTTTCAACGATATATCATAAATGGTATTTATTTTCATTGGTTCCAGAGTTATAGCCAAATGAAATATTTGCATCTTGGACAAAGGGGTGGGGAAGGCACATCAATTCAAATCTGATTTGATTCACACACACAAACATTTTTTTAAAATTTAAATATATTGATTTATTAATAATTATTAACCTCTGATTGTAAAAAAAACGTTTTACAATAAATAATAATTCAATAATAACAATAATAAATAAATAAAAATTAAAAAAAACAGAAGTTATTAGTGAAACATTTTTTTATGTACTTTTCATTTTAATTAAAAAAATTGTACAGAGGTTAATAATTATTAATAAATCAATATATTTAAATTTAAAAAAAAAAAGTTAAAAAAACAATACGTATATGAAGTCGGATTTGAACCGATGTGTCTGTCCATGGTTACAGATCCGACATTTCTCGGACATAACTAGTTGTGCGACGTGAAACAAAATTAATATATAAATTAATATAAGATACTGATACGGACATCACAAAAAATGCGATGAATGGTGGTGTCCACCACACTGCAATTGTGTAACTGTCCACTTTATTAAAGAATTGGAGGATCGTATCTCACTTTCAAATGAAATAAGTTTGAATGAATTGCAGCAAAAAATGTGTGTATGTAATTTAATAGGCGTACAAGGAAGTCACGTGGTGTCCACATCAGATTTTTGTTTTAACTGTGTTAAAACTACAGTACTTATCTATACAACCTAGCTTACGAATTTTTCGAATTAGATTCTTAGATTAGGTGTAATCTGTTTTTTTATTATTGTAAAACTGTTATTTGTACCTACAAAAAAAAATAGTGTAGGATACCTAAGGTTTGAATGTAAATTGTTTTTAAATAAGAACCACTGTTAGATAGGTATGTGTATAAATGCAGTGTGAAGTGAACCAAGCAAAACGGATATGGTCCGATGAATTTCCCAAGCCTTTTATTGTACGCCGTCCTAGACGTCATTTAGGTTGGGATCAAAATAATGAGCCGAGCTACTTAATAATGACGTTAAACGAACTGGAAAACACGCGTGAATACAAGGTTTAAAAAAAAAAATACACGTACTTATGTACGTGTAAATTCATAAAATACAACTTAATTCCCCGGTTTGATTCAGGTTATCTGTTCTAAAATTACTATTTGCTAAATAATTCACATACAGAATTCTTTGGTACGAATCTTATTTGAATGTAATTTCTCATCAACGTTTGACACGTAATTACGTGAGAATAATTCTGGTACTTTTTTCCTAGAAAGAGAAAAAGTACGATATTTTACTGCCCCAATCTTTCTTACGGTTGTGATTCACGTAAAATACCCCAAGAACCACCAATTAATGATGTAAGTAACGAGTCCCTGCGATAAAGAGAACGAGTGAGGCTGATTCCATCTCCGTGATGCTCACGAACAATAGAAAAAGTCCAACTGAATACGGAAAAGCGTAACTATTCAATTAATTTCAATTGTTTGTCCGGCATGGAATCTGTAACCATAAAGATTGGCTATGCTTCCTTTACAAGTAAGTATTGACTCATATCAGGTAGTATATCCATTGTTATTATAATATGTAACACTCAATTACGTACCAGCTGTGGAAAAAACTAAAGAAAAATTCTTTACTTAGTTTTATAGCGTAAGTCTCAGGGTTACAGACATAACTTAATAGTTTCAAAATAGGTACAGACGTTTATTAATACAAAACATGGAAAATTTCTCATAACAGCAACCTTTTAATTCTTGACATATCAAATATTATTTTTCAAATTTATTTTCTTAAACTGTATATAAAAATTTCCAACAAAAAACTTTAAACACATTGCCATTACAATATTTTTCAAAAAATAAAAAAATAACTCACAAAAATATAATATTATTTTCAATACAGGTATTTAAACAATTTTCTTTCGCATTTAAGAAACATTTTTATACAGCCCTTACCTTATTCCTTTTTAAAATGTTTTACCGAATTCATTTCTGTCTTTAAATGTAAAAATAATTAATTAAATAATTTTTTGCACTCATAAAATACTGAATCCTTCAAAGAAAGTTGTTTCGTAGCATAAATATAAAGCGGACAAATTTTTCGACTATGTATTGCATGATTTTCATAATTTTTTCTGCCAGTTTCCTATTTATTCACGTGTTTACAGGCAAAAACTGTCAACTAAATTATATATATATATATAGTCATTTTATTCATAGTTGCAAGTTTATCAACGAGCTGTCATTTATTTTTATTTATTTAAGAAACCCGAAAAAAATAAAACTGTTTATTGATTCAAGCATATGCCGAGTCAAAGAATAAGCATACTGAATTAATAATTCGCTGGATCTGAAAGTGAAATCATTATTTTTTTTTAAATTAAAATGCTAATTATCAATCCAGAAGTGCTTCGACAACCAATGTTTCAACCTAGTTTCGTAACTTCTCATTATTAGCAAATGATAACAAGAAATTTACTCCACACGGTACTACTTTAAATGGTCGTATACTTCTCAATAAGTTACTTATAAAAATAAAATATAATAAGTATTTAATATGGTATAATCATTAATAATATTTCATTCAATGAGCAAAGTGTAATACAATTCATAACATTAGATGCATTCTAAATAAGGGTATAACATATATATATATATATCAATTTTTATTTATTTTTTAAATAATTTAAAAAATATAATAATTTTTTGGAAAGTATTCTGTCAAAAAAGTACCGGGAATTTGTATTTTAAAAGGATCGCGCTAATGATCTTTTTAAAACTCTTTTTCACCAGAAGATGGTAGCACTCTACTTAATTACTATGCTCAAAACGAGCACGATCTGTCGACAAGTTAATTTACAACAGCTGGTTGAATCAGTCCACTTGAGTAGCGCATCACTATTTTTACGATGAACAAAATTATTGAACAATGCTTAAACTTTTGTGTTGCGAACAGAATTTCGTGTGCCGACTAGCTAAAAATGTTAGAAAAGACTTATGGTGAATTATTTTTATCAAAAACACGTGTTTACGAGCAGTACAAAACGTTCAAGGAGAGCCGAGAAATTGTCGAAGACATTCCTCGTTCTGGACGACCTTTGACCTCTTCAACCGATGAAAACATCGAAAAACTGAAGGAAATTGTGCTCGATAATCGCCATTCCAATTAAAGAGAGGTAGATCGTGATCATTAGACGCGTATCCATACGGCTTGTTCCAAAAGAGATCAATTTTTTTCAAAAACAGTACCGTGAGCAGGTCTCTTTAGACATGCTGGATCGCGCCCATTCCGATTCCACATTCGTGGAACGCATCATAATTGGTGACGAGACATGGGTCTACGAGTTTGACATGCAAACAAGTCAACAGTCATCAGAATGGAGTACAAAAGACGAGCCGAAATCGAAAAATCACGTCAAAGTCGCTGAAAAGTCAAGGTGAAGGTCATTTTTTTCTTCGATATTCATGGTGCATCACGAATTCATTCCAGAGGAACAGACGGCCAATAAAGAATACTATTTGGCCGTATTGAAGCGTTTGCGTCAGAAAATCCTACAGAAACGGCCAGATTTGAGGAAGAAAAATTCGAGGATTTTACACAACGATAATGCGCCATCCCATAGAGAGACAATTGTGACCGAATTTAAGGCTAAAAACGCAAATACCATCGATCAACCACCGTATTCACCAGATATAGCCCGGTGTGACATCTGTCTGTTCCCGAAGCTAAAATTGTCGCTTCGGGGTACCCGTTTTGACTCGATTGAAGCCATAAAACAAAATCCGTGGAAGGAGCTGAAGGCCATACACATAAGCACCTATAAAATGTGTTTCGACGACTGGAAAAAATCGCGGCATATGTGTGTTGCATCAAACGGGGCCTACTTTGAAAGCGACCAAAATAAATATTGATGAATAAACAAAAATTATGCGATTTATTTAACAATTCCCGGTACTCTTTTGACAGTGCAGTATATATATATATATATATATATATATATATATATATATATATTTAATATACTCGTACAAAGAAAAGAGATGGATTTATAATAAAATCTGTTCTATGTCAACATGGGAAAAATGCAGTAGCAAAAACAGAAATCCTAAAAAAAGAGATTTCTTACACTCGTATTTACATCACGAGATTAGTATCATCAAAACATAAAACTTGGAATACTGCGGTTTTACGAAGTCCGCAACAGATTTCATATTTTATTATATTAATACAGAAAAAAATATAATATACGTCAATAATAAGACATCTTAAATTATTGTCTTTTTTTATCAGATCTTGTTATTCCGTTTAAATTTTGCTGTATTCCTATAAAAATTTGGTAGCTGACATAAATAATCAGGGTGATTCAGCAAAAAAGGGTAATAATTTCGGAACCGATTCTAGAGCCTGAAATAAGGAAAAAACATATATGCGAACATAAGTTTGAAAACGCTTTGTCATAGAGTTACGGCTAGCGAAAAAGTTTACCCGTTTTTGAGAAGCCCAGGTGAAATGAGGTCACACTGAAATTTGTATGACGTTATATAAGGGGTAAAAATAAAATAAATATCTACTAACAATATTAGATATAAATCAATAATCTTAAACAATTGTTAGAATTTTTTAAAAAAGCAGTCACATTCCAATCTTGTGAATAGTTGACACATTCTGTTGAAGTATAGTAGTACTTGACACGAAACAACTATATATGACATGGAAATGAATATAAACCAAAATAATGCATTGTGACAAATGCCAATTTCTGTAAACATGTTGGACGTAAGCAATAATGTGCTTGTAACTGCTTTTAACAAGTGACAGTAATCGATAGATTGGGTATGCACATATTATACCTACGAATACTTTTTTCTTGCTTTTTTTTAACTTCCAGGACCACCGTTAGGTATTGCTTCAGAGAATGAGATGAATGATTTGTAGGGTGTGTGAAAATGCCATGTCTGACCGGGATTCGAACCCGGGACCTCCGGATGAAAGGCCGAGACGCTACCACTAGCGCCACGGAGGCCAGCACCAACGTATACTTGGAGCGCTATATCTTTTCCGATGAGTTTAAAACTTAATAACAATTGATTCATAATTGTGAAGTCATTAAAAAGAAGTTAAAAATCGATTGTCTTATTTTTTAATTTTATTCTAATATATATATATATATATATATATATATATACATACTTCTGTTCAACTAGTAAACAAAAAGCAACCCCTCGCACTGCCCAATGAGATGAGATGAGATGACATGAAAATGTGGTCTAGTCCTGTGTAGACTCAGATTCCGGAGACGTGTGGTTAATTGAACCCCAATCACTATCATAAGTAAACCTGTATCCACTGCCTAGTATTCAAGTAGGTATAAAACAACAAACTTTTACTACGATTTGAACCTCAGAACCTTCAATTTCGAAAATCAGCTGATTTGACCAGCCCGGTGGATTGCCTTATTTTGACCATCAATTATTTTTATTATAAATGTAATTTTAAAAACAGCTTACCAATATATTATTTTGATTTCCTCAAACGTTTTCGGCCATTCTGCCATCTTCGGGAGGAATTTATAATATATATAAATATAATAAATATATAAAATTCACACGATAGAATTAGAATCATAACAATTGATCGTCATATGATAAAAATTTTGTAAATGTTAGTCATAAGTTAAATTAATTAGGGCCGTTTTGTAAGTGTCACAATTGTTATGAATTCTGTTGATTGTGCAATCAGTTTAGCTAACTTAATAATTGTTGTTTATTATTGGTTTATATAAAATGTCATCTTCGAATTTGGTTTGTTCATTTATTAATTTATTACT
The DNA here is from genome assembly GCF_047948215.1 of Lycorma delicatula. Lineage (NCBI taxonomy): Eukaryota > Metazoa > Arthropoda > Insecta > Hemiptera > Fulgoridae > Lycorma > Lycorma delicatula. The sequence goes on from NC_134460.1 coordinate 86,529,547, forward strand.
ATTATTATACATGTGGAATTTTTCCAGATTAATAGTATTATAAAATTTATTAGAGTAATCCTACACTTCAATGAATTTATTTGGATTATAATTATGTTTAGAATCCAAAATACGCCAATTAGCAAAATTCGACCGATCTTTGTATTTCTTTGTTATGCAACTGATATGTTCTTTACCTCTAATTAAAAAAGATCGATAGTCATACCCATACATCGTAAATCGCAATCTTCACATTTTAAACTGCACATACCTTGTCCGATAAAATTATATTTACTTCCAATAATTAGGGATTTAGTTGGATCTCTATTATTTATATAATTGCGATTTCATTATTAGTGGCATATATTGTCTTCAAATAAATGATTTATATATTTTATTAAATTTTCTAGTTTAAATTTAATTCTATTTTTACATATTTGTTTCCTGAGTTATTATGTTTTAGTTTTATTTTTCTCTTATATATAATTTATTTTTTAATTTGAAATATAATTTGTCTATTAAATTATCTATTAATGATAAATAATTTTTATTATTTATTAACATTTTAATTTAACGTTTGAGGAAATCAAATAATATATTGGTAAGTTGTTTTTAAAATTATATTTTACCAACGGTGCCTTTGAAAAATTTTATTTTTGTTAACCTACGCAATTTTTCTTTACTACGAAAGTGTATCTTCAAATAACTGAAGGTAAGCAAAAAAAAAAAGAAGGTTTTCTGAATACATTTTAATCTAACTTGACTTTATGACGCCCACATAAAACGAGTAAAAACTTCTTTTGTTTAAATATCCCCGATTAACTGCGTATTAATAAATATTTTTCTCATTGACCTCGCCTACTTAAATAATTTTTTTTTTTAATAAACAAACAACGGGTTTTCCAGTTAGTTAACAACCATTTCTTTCAAAATGTATATTTAGATCAGGAATGGTTAAAAAAACTGGTTACAGCAAGTGTAAAAAAAAACTTTCATACGACTTTCTTAAAACTAATCTCACCCGTTGTTATTTTTCAAAATAAAACCAGGTTCTAAAACATAGACAACACGGTTTTTCAATTTCGTTGCTGAGAATCAAACCTGGTATTTGCGTTATGCGTGATTTTTTTTTTGTTACTTCTGTAATCTTGAAGAATAATTTTGATTTAGTTTTCGCCAAGTCCTTTGCGCTAAAATTTGTTTTAGACCTTTTAATTTCATCCGGTAAATGCGATTTAACTAAATGAATCTTTTTTAAAAGTGGTTCAACTATTTTGAAACAACGTTAATTTTTTTTTTAATGTATCTAAGAATAATTTTAGAACAAAATCGTAATACCCGTCATACGGAACAGATTTTTTTCTTTTTGACCTCCGGGACCACCGTTAGGTATTATTTCAGAGAATGAGATATAAATGATTTGTAGATACGGAAACGATTTAAAAAATAAAAAATGTTGTTACTAACCACCACATAATAGTCAATAACGTATTGTACATATATAACACTATTTATAGTAATATTGTTACGTCAGTTCCTGTATAAACCCTAAAATTCAGGGAGCACGATTAGTAAACGCTGTGACCATTCGATAGATTGTGATAAAATGTTGCTGGCATCTACCAGTTCACACATGACACATCCTACTGACAAATTTCTCCTACATAAGTCCAGGAAAACTGAGAAAACGGTATATTACATATAAATGTATATACATTTAGTGAATTTTACTATACACATATATTATGTAAAACGATCTTATTCTTTAATTCATTTTTAAGCACTTTCAAACCGTAACCTTAGTTGATCTCGTCATCAGTACATAAATATCTGTAAATATGTAACTGTTAAATATAAATATAAAATCATACAAACATATATACATTCAATCTTGAAATTATTTTAATAACATAGTTAGTATTATATTAACAGTTATACCAACTTCCTACTTTAAATTTATATTTACAATCATCTACAATAGTTCAAAAATAAATGTTCTGTGCATTGACAACCTTTCAATTAATTTTTAAATAATAAAATATTATTATAATTTCTGAATTATTTTGTACATCTGTAACATTATGTTAGTTTGTAGCTAAATGTTTTGCAACGTATGAATTAATTATCCAATCATTTATTTTATTTTAACTGTTTAGTCCCTCATACGTTTTAAAAGGCTTTGTTTAAAAGAATTATTAATTTTATTTATGTATATTTTATCCCACTCATTACATTTAATTGGTATTAACTGTTGCAATTGTACTTCTTTTTAATTAGTGTATTGTTATTTAATAAATTATTTGTTGTATAAATAATGTAATACTTTTTAAAATAGAAAATATTTTTAAAGAGGTAAAATTTAAAACAGTAAGTTCGTATAAATGTTAATAATATAACTCTGATAATACAATTAAAATCATTGGATTATTGGCATATCAACAAGTAATGATTATACGTGGCGATTTAATTTTTATAAATCGATATTTATATTAACTGATGATGAACCATTATCGTTCGAAAGCGCTTTGAAAATATTGAAATGAGTTAAAATCATGTTACATAATGTATGTGCACGGTAGAAATTGACTAAAATATATTTATCAGCACAAAGGCTGTATTTTTGAGACCATATAATAAATTATATTTAAATAAATAAATCTTATATTCTGATCTGTACGTATCTAGAAAAATGGGTCCAATTATATTATACAGAAAAGATGTGATTAAAGATCATATTAATTATTTAAAAAATGAATACTCTAGATATTATTCAAGTAAGTAACGTAAAATACATGAAGATATTAAATTACAAAAAAAACGATGAAATAATTCAGAAAGCGTTATGAAAACTATTTAAGCGTAAATTTAAAAATTCATCGACAGTAATATTGTTCGTGGTAAGACTCGTACTTCCTTTCCTCCTTTTACTTTGTAAAAATTAAATAAAACTATAACTGTCTAGTTCTCCTTATTCATTACAAATTAACTGAATCTGTCTATTCAATTGGCTCTGTTAACAGCTGATATTTTATATGAATATTGTAACAATGCATCTAATTCTCTATTGTTCAGTCTAGTACCAGCCATCAAAGATCAACATGTTTTATAATATCAATGTACAGGATGAGCAACATAAAACCGAACCCATTATGAAACCGCTACCCAACACTATTTATGAAAGACTCCCACACAACTAGCGCGACTAGTGGATGTATATGTTACTACTGACTGTTGCTGCCGTTTGTCAGGTGGTTACGTGTCAGTGCAGTATACGTTTTGTTGCAGTGCATATTGTGAGTGCAGTTCTGTTTGTGTAAAATGCCTTATTCAATCCAGAAGGAGGATGCTATAGTTGAGGCCTATATTCAGATGAATCGTTTGAAGAATCACGTCACGTATTCGTAGAAAAATTTCTCAATTCCTGTATCTTAGCGAAGCGTAGCATACATAATTTAGTTAAAAAATGGCGTACAACAGGTTCGGTTTCAAATTCAAAACGAAGTAGGCAACTTTCATTTAGGACTCTACAGGCCATTGCCAATACTGAAAGGAGAATTACTGCCAGTCCAAAAAAATTACTGCGCAAGTTATCCCCACAATCTGGTGTAAAATTATTCATGAACTAAAGCTGAAACCACACCGGGTTACAACTGTGCAACAACTGAAGGAGACACACGAGCTGTCAGCGGAGGATGACTCCACGTTCCCCAGAGTTGTCTACTTGCGATTTTTTCCTTTGAAACTACTTAAAAGAGAGAGTTTACGCATCTAATCCCCACAATGTTGGGGGGGGGGGGGTCAGCTGAATGTTCAACTGAAGGTTGAACATTCAACGAGAAATCAACGCAATTGACAAGTTTTGCGTCAGACGACTCTCAATATGATCAGTCGAGCACAAAAGTGCATCGATGCCCAGGGTGGTCACTTTGAACATCTTTTGTAACAATAAGGTAAATAAATGGAACATTTAAATTTGGGCGCCAAATTATGATATGACAGCCCATTTTTACATCATAAATTTTTTTTTGACTTTTTGAGGAAGCATACGATTAAAAAATACTTAATAATGATTAGAAGCTCACCGTTTTATCACCGGGCTTCAAAGCAAAACAGCCAAGACTAAGTCAGCATTATTTCGTAAGGTTACCGACCGTATATTAAAAAATTAAAATTAACATACATAACCTCCAAATTGTTTCGCTTATAATTTTAAGCTTTGTTAAACGCGCAAAAAAATATACCAAATTATATTAATTATCTAGAACAATGCATGACAATTTATAAATTATACTCCTACTACTAATATGGCTTACTACCATAAATATTGCCTCCTTCCCACACCCAAAAAACAAAAATTTTTTATGCTGTTTGAATATAAGGATCACATAAAATTGTATAGTATTACAATAAAATTGTAGTAATTTGTAATTAAATATCATAAATACAGCTTTACAATTTGTAATAATAAGAAATTTATATATATATATTTTTTTTAATAAAAAAGAACAAATTATAATTTATTATACATGATATTGATTAACAATAGCAATGGATAAAATGTATCTTTAATTGTTTGTACTATTTTATCCATTATAAAATTGATATTTATAAAAAAATTTGTTTACTTTTTTCTCATGATATTAACATCCTGTAAAATGAAAGATATATTTAAATTTAACTAATTTTTAAAATAATTAAAACTGAAACGTGTCTCTATGCAATACAAAAGTTTAAACGAACGTTATTGGTATTGATGATAACCGCATTGCGGTTAAAATGAGCGTACCATTTAGCGCGTTATATCACAGTTTATGACACAATTTTATTGTACTAAAAAAAAGAAACTATGAAAAACAACCACCGTTAACCAACACCTTATTTTTAATAGTAATTGAACACGACTTCAAAAAAAAAACTTTATAAGAATAAATATGATAATAAGCATTAAACACTAGATTATATTAAATAAGCAATAAATTTTTAAATACTCTTTTATTTCACGCTAAAATAAGTACATGAAAAACATTTTAATTTTTAAAAAAAACTTTTAATTATTATTTAAAAGCATTTCTGTGATGAAAATCTCTAAACATTCATTCTATTTTTTTCTCCCGATAATAATATATATTTTCAAATTCCTATAATTTTTCTCGAGTACAGCAATTTGAAAATAAAAAGCTACTTTTATTCAGTCGAAAATCAGTATAATTCATATCCATTTACGTAACCTACTTTCTACAGCCGGCCTCCGTGGCGCAAGTGGTAGCGTCTTGGCCTTACACTCGGAGGTCTTGGGTTCGAATCCCGGTCAGGCATGGCATTTTTCACAAACGCTATAAAACATTCATCTCATCCTCTGCGGAAAAACTCTCTTAACTGCGGACCCGGAGGTTAAAAAAAACCCCTACTTTCTACAACCTCCCGGATTCTCAAGACCTCCAGATTTATAAATCTATCAAAAATACTACGGGAAATATAAATAATTATTTCTGGAACTATTTTGAAAAGAATTCAGGCCTTTAAAAATTACAGTAAATTGCATAAGTCGAAATTTTTAAAATCAAAGCATAATTAAAAATCAAGAGACGATTTGCAGGGACTTAAATAATTATTTTATAAAAAAAAAAGATTTGACAATTACAGCCCACCGGTCTACGGGTTATCTCGTCGTCGCTAATCAGTTGTTTAACCGCTGATTTTCGAAGTCGAAGGTTCTGAGTTTCAAATCCTAGAAAAAGGTAGTTGCTTTTATATACGGATTTGCATACTAGACAGTGTATACCGGTGTACTTTGATGGTTGGGGTTCAATTAACCATACGTCTAAGGAACGGTCGGTCTGAATCTGTATAAAACTACACCTCATTTCCAAAACTAATCCTCATCTTATTGGGCCGTGGGGGGGGGTCCCTTATTGTTCTCTAGTTGAATAGATTACAACGTGCGCAATTAGGAAAATAAATATTACCATTTACAGATTAAAAAAAAGTTAAAAAGAAAATAAGTTCAATAATGCCTTAAATTTTCTTAGGATTTAAGAATTGTTTCTTGTCAATTTCAGTATGTAGAGAAGAAAACAAAATGTTCGTAATAGTATTAATAATTTTTGGTATTTGGAGAGCTGAGAAAAGGTTTTTCTAAACAATCTCAACAATAACTAAACTGCTGAGAATCCCGTACAATTTAGTTCTCTCATTACGGAAGTAGCAAAAACGTGTAAAACCCTTAGCGTAAGCATCGCTCAGTAGATTTCCACAAATCTACTTGACTGGTTATATATTTCTTTAATTCAGACCAACATTTTACCTATCTCACAGCATCTTGGAATAAAGTATTTTTAAAAACTGCGTCTTTAATAAACATTCAAAATTTTGATTTGGAGTTTCTGAACAGTTTATTTTTATTTATAAGTTTTAATTAATATTTTTAGTTAAAAAATTTAATTTCTTTTCCTTACAGGAAGGAATTTAATAAAATAATTTATTTATAAATTATTCGATAGGTGTTCAAATAAACCGAATACCGCTTCCTGCTAGCAAAAAAAAAAAAAAAAAATTGTCTTTTTTAAATATACTAACTTAAATTGAACGAAATATAGTCTTAACTTGAAAAATCACTGATACGATACTGCTGAAATGTTTTTAACGTTAGGTTTTTATTAATTTCTTACGCTTTAAAAAAAGATAAAATTTAAATAGGCAGGATAATTATTTATTTATTTTACATCTTCTAAATCTTGTCTAGTAAAACATTTTCCCTGTTGTAAGGTAATCCTCTGATTAATTCTTTGGCTAACGAATTTCATTTAATTAAATCTTTTAAAATGTATAATGGAAAAACCCGAAAGCATACAGTCCAATGTTTTATTATGCACATTTTTATCAGCGTTTAGTTGTTTTTTTTTTTTTGTAGGTAAATAATCCAGTGGGAATATAGAAGTTTTTTTTTAAAGAGCGGGAAAATGCATGCTATACAATGGCGAAAAAACTTACATTATATATTTTTTAAAAAATCAAAAATAATAAACGTATGAATAAATAAATATATGTAAATATATTTACATACATTATTTTTTTTTAATTGGCGATATTCAATTATGTATACATTATTATAAACATGAAAATAAAATATTATAAATATTTATTATACTCGTATTTACATTTAAATATTAATATTTATTATGAAAATATATTTAATATTCTTTATTTTTTTATTTTCCTAATGTGTACATTGCAATCTGTTCAACCAGTGAACAATAAGCAACCCTCCACGGCTCAATGAGATGACAATCATATGTCTGACACGTAGTTTTGTACAGACACACGCCGATCATTCCTGAGACGCGTGGTTAATTAAACCCCAACCACCAAGGTACACCGGTATCTACTGTCTAGTATTCAAATCCGTATATAAAAGCAACTAACGTTTACTAAGATTTGAATCTCAGAACCTTCGACTTCGAAAATCAGCTGTTGAACAACTGATTTGCGAGGAGTTAACCCTAGTCCAGCCCGGTGAGCTTAATATTCTTAAATATTTTATTTTAACTTTTTTTTTTTTTTTTTACTGTAAAAAACATTATGTTATTCTTCCAACATTAATAAATTTTTTAGACACCATACCTAGTTCCCGCTTCACTACTATTTATATTTACTGTATGTTTTTTCAAAATTTGCAACTTTCGATTTAAATTAACAATCATATTTCATAAAAGAGTCATTATTAAAAATATTAAATATAATAATTATAAAAATAACATATGATATTAAATAAATAAAATTACATTTAAAAAATTGAAATTTATACAATAATACATCAATAATGAAATTCACAGATAATGCAAAAAAATAAAACAACTTCAACTGAATTTCAATCATGAATTGGGATTCAACGACGTGAACAAATGGACATACAGAAGTGTGCGTGGATGAATAAAGGGAGACCGAAAGAATTTATTTATTTTTTGAAAGGCGAACACACAACATAGAATTGAATGGTTGGGAGAGATGTTCACAATAGAATGGGAATCAGACCGGTTCAGTTTAGATCCAAGCGATACATTTTTGCTTTTATATGTCGTACAAATCGCCATTATATAAAAATCCACATTCCGTTCATTGTAAAACAACCATTACAACACAGTATTACTACTGTATCGGTATGAAAGAAGCTCTAATATCGAACATATACTTTTCTTTGACGGATCTTCCATTATAAAAAAATATTCCCGCTAATGAAATAAATTGTCTACAATTAATTACAACCAACTAGAATTACAAGTTTGAACTTAGTTAAAAATATTTATAATTAAGTACCATATACCATTTGTTTATTTTTTCTGCATCAAAATTACTGATAATCTTCTAAAAAAATTCAAGCAAAATTAACTGAAATTATTTTCATAAATACATTCAAGTATTAAGATTAAATTACGAACACGTATTAAAGTTTAAAAAAGCAAAAACATAACGTAATGATGCACGAGGAGTTTCCTTTAGAATCCTAAACCTGTTCGTATGTAGTTGGCTCATATGCAGGAAAACCAATTTTTTAACGTTCATTTCAACTGATCTACAAAAAAAATCGTTGATCAATAATTCTCCGCTGTAATTTTTGATAAAATCCCTTATCTAGCGAGAAGTTGAGGGGGAGGGACGAATCCTTATTGCATCATGGCAGTCTTCTTAACAATTTTTATAATTAACTAACTACTCCCTCGTACTTCTCTAAGTCCTCGTACTAGAGCTACTCATTTGTTTGAGAGGAGGTGTATGTTTGCCTCTTTCATTTGTAAAGAAGAAGAGTTTGTCCTTTTTTGAAGTCTTTCTATGAGTACATCATTCCTCTCTCATCTTTACCTTTCCTTCTTTCCCGGTTATTTTTGGCTAGATGCCCTTTGGACTCGTATTAAAGCTGTGGTAACCTATTTTAATTACGCATATTTGTACGGTTTGGCAGAGACGGCTCGGCTTATGATCCTATTAGCGATAAAGCTGTGTAATATAAGATAAATATAAATATATATATATATATATAAACTAAGAAATAATGTAATCACTTTTAATACAATTTTTTTAATATTATAGACTATAATATAGATTTCAGGATAGTTTAGGGGAAAATAAATTGTTTAATTGTTTAGATTATAAAAAAATTATATCACAATAAAATAAGCTTTTCCAGATCGGTCTGTATCGACGTAGCTTTCAGGACATTAAGTGAATATAATGACGAACAAAAGTCCTTCAAACAAGTGGAAAAATCAAAATAATTTTTAACTAACATTACAGGAAAGAAAAACAGTACTGAAATAATATAAACGGACAGATCATGAAGGTTACAAACTACCGACAAATTCCTACCGCATGTGAAGAAAAACGATAAGAATCAGGCGGAAGGAAGAAATAACATAATATCGCACAAACTCTTTCAAACTACGTAATTATTACCATCATACGTTATCCGATCCGATGTTTACAATATAAAATTTTTACTGATATGAGAATATAAAACTTATCTTCCCGAACTTAAAGAGTTTAATTTTCGCGTATTACCTCGTTCACAGTTGTCAACTCAAGCTTTCACTTGACTATATTTTTAATATTAAAAAGTACAGTTTAGAATAGTTAACGGAGGAAGAAAGATAAGAACTTCAAGATCTCAGACGATAGTTTAACGATCGGATCTCTTACGAGGCTTATACAGAATGATAGATTTGCAGATAATGGTAGCCAACCTACTTACTGAACAATAAGTGTTTTCATTACTGAACAATAAGAACACATTAAGTTTTCCCTAATTGCCTTCATTTACCATAAAGTAAAAATAAAATAAATCGCGCAACGAAACACAAACATAATAAATATATAGCGTGATATATTACAATGCTGAATTCACATTACACTAGAAAATTTCAAAAGTTCCATTAACGGCAAAACGAGTACAACAATGAAAACAAAAACACGTGTTACGTACATGACAAATATAAAATTAATGAATAGTAATGTCCAGGAAGGGCAAAAATGATATAATTTTAAAGCATTAATAAGAGAAGGCTGCACGGATAATTAATTGAGAATTAAGTAGTGTGGGATTATAAGATCGAACTGTTGACGAGTAGAATGTAGATTCAATAAGCACGAGCAGTTCCCCTGACTTGTTATGCAACACCATATCAAACAACAACACGACCTTGCTAGGAGGCCCCTTCACTTAACTATGTTAATGTTGCTGACCTTTTATATATGCATTCAACATTATACATACGATCACATACATAAAATACAACAGTACTTATACACACTTCGTAACAACATACAAAAGCCTAAGAAACAATACTAATAATATATATTTCCTACAATTTACAGATATATATTTATATTAAAATGGAAAACTACGATTACTTTCTAATAATGAAATAAACATGAATTAAAATTTAAAAAAAATTGTAGTTATTAACAGTAATAGGTATACGTCATGAAAATATATGAACAAGGAAAAATATATCATTATATGAGAAAATTAAATAATAATATCCATATTCTATGTAAAAAACGACAAATGCACTATTAAGAGTTTTAATATTGGAACATAATTCAGGATACTATCGAAGTTATTTAAAATTCTTTAAAACAGGTAAAGGTATTTTAATCTTAAATTTTATCGTGACGTAAAACAGATGTTTTTTTTAATTATGAGTAGAACATATTGAACGAATGTGTTGCAACAAACAAGGGACGATCTTGTATAATTTAAAACAACGATACAAGATTCCTCGTTAACGCGATCAGACAATAATGTTTAATAATAAAAAAACTATTATAAATTAATATTTTATACAAACAAATTAGATAAGTCAATTAAATATGCAATGTACAGGAAAATATTACAAACGAAGTTACGAACATCTGTTAACAAAAGATGGAGAATCCTTTTTATCTTAAAATTAAATTGAGATTTTTGAGCGAGATAAACTATTTAAGTTTTCCAATACAAAAATCATGGAAGAACCAACGGCGAATCTAATTAAAACTACTTCGTTCGCTTTTATCATCCATCACCAGTGGGCCACTTCGAAGTAAATTTTGAATTTAACTATTTCAAACATAAGAATTTAATAAATTTGCAAATGATGATGTTTGGGTGGGAAGGCAGGGCAAATTATTACGCATACCTGTAATTGACAGTCATGCAGTTCTTGGTGGGATAAGAATCCAAAGAGAAAAACTGCGATTCCCTTCTCTCCTTAACAATTTTCAATTCTGTTATACTTTTAAGAATCCCGTATCTTTTTTTTTTCCAGGTGGAACTTAAATTTTTAGAGAACAATTTTTGTTGGTGCACACATTTAACTGATTAATATACAATTGTCTATCAGCATATGTTGCTCCGATCCGGGGAAAAAATGTCTGGATGGTGGATAAAATGTCGGGACTAGCGCCTACTATCTAGAGCACAGATTCTCAAACGTTTTCACCCATCGCCCACATTGAAAATCAAAAATCTTCTAGCGCCCTAAAATGTTTAAACTTACCATCTGTTAAAAATAGCAACTGCAATTATTGTTTTTAAACGTGGCATATCCTATTTCTGAATTGAATCTTACATTTTATTTACAAATATCAGGAAAACATAATTTTTGCCTCTTTTTTTTAATCAGCCATCGCCTTCCTTTTTTTCGGATCATTTTTTAACCACTTAGGGGCAACCGGTAATTGCTAAGAAGACGCTGCCTCGGTCGGCCCTAAGTGACGTGCCGTACACTAGCCCACCCTGTGCATACGGCTAAAAACTGAACTATCCACTGGGGTTCCTCCTGGTTCATTGAAACATCATGACCGCCTCTTCTGGTTGTCATAATGCCCCTTCCCATCACAACATCCTAGTCAGGGTCAGGGTGTGCACCCCACGCATACCCCTCCCTCCACGAATTGCGCGCCCGCCTCACATACTTCGAGGGTTCTCAATGTGTCATCGAAACGTCCCAGCCACACCACTGTTGCGTGTGGCTGGAAAAGCCATCGCCTTCCTAGACCGCCTGAACGCCTCCAGCGCCCACAAGGGAGCGTTATCGCCACTTTGAGAACGAATGATCTAGAGGGACATTGAGTCATCTTCGGTTAGTGTTGTTTATCTTGCACTACTGTTCGTCCGTGATAGTTCATCCTTTTTCATTACCTGCCACCTATAGTAATTTTTTCTTATCCGTTATTCCACATTTTTCGTTGCATGTGTGTAGGAGACCCCGATAGGTCAATGCTAGACCTATCAAGTCAGTAAATCCATAGTACGATCATTTGGTGGGATGCTTGTAGACCGACCCGGTGACTAAGTCTAACGGCTGGAGTCCTACAGGTAAAACCTAAACTCTTAAAATCGTAATACAAACATTGGGTATTGTGTATTGTTTCATGACAAAAAAAGAATAAACTAATTTGTTGTTTTCATTGTTTTTTCCTGTGAACGCCCTGTCACGTCCACTAACTATGGCCCTACTAATGTGTACAAATAGATTTCTATAGAGAGTAAAGTCAGATCCCATGGTAAAAAAATCCAATTTCTACGGCTACCGACGTTCGGTGGGTCGGTATATCGCAGCAGTGTAATAAATAAAGTAATGAAGAAGGCAACAAGAAGCCTTCTATTTCTGTAATAAGGTTGACAGGAATTCATAACTCTGAACATATGTATGCAGCAATCTTCAGGAATAACTTAATCTCGTAAAAAATGCTTACGACAATTGAAATTATGACACCCAAAAGATATTACAGATACAGTGAAAAAATATAATCGATTAGTTTAAATGAGAATTACGTAACATATTTAATAATATATATTAAGCTTAAAAATTTTTATAACAAGTCCGCACGATCGTTTAAGGTATACCTAGGGAAAAACGCGATACTATTAGGAATAATCACGGTTATATTTTTAACTAGAAGAGTTAAGTAGGGCTTGCAGAGAATAAAAAGATGAAAGATCCTAGGGTCTAATCTAGATAAACGGCACCACCCTTTTCATATTATACTGACATCAACGTTTCTCATCTTTTTTTTTTTTTACATGCACTCTACTGAAATAACGCATTATTAGAATCCTCGACACTGTTTCTAAAGTAAGAATTTGATAAAGATTATCAGCGAGGCGTGACACCTTCTAAGCGGATAAAACAATAATAACCCTTCATCAATTTTCATTTTCTTTTTTATAAAAGGTAATCCATTGACGGAGGTCACAATATTTTTTTAAAAACGTGAACAGTACGTTAAAAAGTTTGAAATCTATAAAAAATCGTTAACACCAATATCATTTAAGCACAGCAATTCTCAAATAATCAAAGTGGACCTTTTTACTAAAGAAAGATTGTAATTATTACGAACTCACCAAATTTGAAGCGAAGATATCCATTCATAAATTAAGGTAACTTTAACTTACCTGCAACAAAAAAAAAAATTGGTACATATTAAAAATAATTATCATTTATAAAAAAAATTGTTTTAATTAATGAATCAATTTCAAAACAATTTTATGTTTAAGATTAACAAACAAAACAAATAAATTTATAGGTAAAATAAGAAAAAAATCCAAATTTTTCTAATGATAAAATTTATAATAAAAACAAATTTTTATTTTGCGAATGTGTACGACGCAATCGGTTCCAGCTATTCAACGATAAGCAACCCCTTCCCCAAGGCCCAATTAGATGAGGATGATATGGGTGACATGTAAATGAATTGGAGTCTTATACAAACTCAGGCCGACCATCCTTCAAATGTATGGTTAATTGAACCCCTACCACTAAAGTACACCGGTATCCACTGTCTAATATTCAAATCTCTATAAAAGACATTACCTTTACCTTTACTAGATAGTACCTTTACTACCATTTGAAAATCAGAACCTTCGCAACGTTTGTGACAATTTATTTAACTTTAAAAATGTTTATTTTTTACATTTTTATGGTAATTTTTTCATATATAATCAGTATCGTTCATAGTGACATCGGGATATAATGACATATCAAATATATTAATCTTGTCCATGAAGGTTCATTCTTCAGTATTAGATATGATGTCATAATATGTGATTACGATATGATTCAATTCTTTGTCTAATATTGTTTATTTATAGATTAAAAATTATGTTAACAAAGTAAAACAATAAAAAATGAGCTAACAAAATATAATATAAGAGATTAAAATGCTAACTATACGTTGAAAAATGAAAAAAAATCCTTAAATTAAAGTTAGAAATTTTTCAAAAATGGTGGGTGATAGAAAGATTCTGAGTTCATATTCGTTTTCAGCGTAAAAAAAACAGATTAAAATCATGTATCGCATGTTAGGAAACAACTATTATGTTTATTAAGTGTAACTATTAACCTCTGATTGTAAAAATATTTTTACGATAAATAATAATAATTTAATAACAATAAAAAAAAATGCGTATATGTAATTTAATAGGCGTAAAAGGAAGTCATGTCGTGCTCACATAAGATTTTTTTAAAAACACTTACTTTGACTCCAAAGAGTCAATATTTTATGATTGTGTTTCTCCGCAATACTTGGGAGAAAATCTACTTCGATGGACAGGTAGCAACTAGATGGCACAAATAATAAGGTTGTAGGTTCTTACCTAAGGAATTCCTAAAAGAAAATAAAGAAGAAAGATAAGGAAGAGATGAGAAGTAATATCATACGAGTACAAAGATAAAAGCACTACGTTGGAGACGGGTTTTAAACGCAGTACGATTATAGATTATATACCTGTATCAGCATATTATATAATTAACGGGATCATCACATCGTATATAATAGAAACGACAACCTACGAGTATGCAGAGGCTACAGATATGCCTTTAAACAAAGTAATATTTATACACAGCTATAAAATTCACTACGATCGGAATTGCTGTTATAATAAGAGCACTTAGATTCAACTAAATTCAACCGGAATGATGCAAATTAATAATAAATTATCATAATACAATAATCTTAAAAGAGAAACTTGTTCACTCGTTCAACCAACACTGTCGAACAACAAAAGGGGGAGGGAGAAAAGCAGTCCACTCAAATCTTTGCTATATTATATTAAGCCTCGGGTTAAAATATTAAATTCCTACATAAAAACAGCATATAAATAGTTATTTAAAAGTAAGAAAAAATTAATATTACCCGCATCAATTTCAATAACGAGAATGCACTGGAGTAAAACTATTGTATTTACATAATTTATAACAATTGATACGATATTATAAAAATAAACGCAGTACAATATAAAATGATTCATCCATAACCAAAAAATAGAGACTGTATTTATCCTTTTATTTCTTATAGTCAGCAACAGCATGAAAAAATTTATTTTCTTTACTAAATAAATTATTCATTGTTAGTCAGGTAGCATAACTAGATGTTATAACAATCTAATAATAGACATACGTAACATCAGAAAACAGCAAATCATTCTTAATAATACTTATACAAAGTTTTTTTTTTAAGTTTCCTTTTTCAATAAATCTTCGTACGTTAAAAATAAATTCACTGCAATCTAGATACGACAATATTACAAAGGAAACTTATAATCTTTACATCGCATACACTGGCTGTATAATACACATCATTACTATCAGGGAAAATAACTCTGACTGGTTAACTCTTTTACCTCAAATATTTCATCTCTCCTACAGATAATTTTTTTGAATAGCAATAACCAGGTAAGGATATTATAATTTGAGAGGCACAAGTAGTAGAATACAGAGTCCCTTCAAACAATGAATAACTACTGTTAATGTAAATTAGAGGTAACGTTACAATAGACATAAATAACAAAATAAAATCTAAAACTATAATAAATAAAAATAAAAAAAGTAATAATGAAACAAATAACTTCAAGTAACTTAAAAAAAGTATAATTCAAGCGCGAAACTGAAGAAATAAGTTCGGTACATAGGTATGTAGGAGTTGCAATGGGATCCCTCAAATAACCGTCTTTGTGAAAGTTAAACGGACGTAAAATCCATATCTTAAAAAAAAATTGTATAAAATATAGTCTAAAATAAATATAATAAAAAAATAAATATTATATGAATCGAAATTAATTAAGGAAAGTTTTTAGATGTCGATTGAAAACAGAAAGAAATAGAAACTCTCTTAACTGATTTCAAGAATGTTAAAAGATTTTCAATGTTACACTGTGTTCAGCGTAAGAGCTATCCTAGCTGTTGTTTGTAGTAGTGAGCAGTGGCGGCTCGCGTATAGGCACTGTGAAACTGCAGCACCCCCTATTTCTACTTGATATTATCGATAACATTTAACATAATAAGTCATTTTTTCTTTAATTCTTTCTTTGTACTTGTACAATAAATAATTCTTAAGCTTAATGTCAGTAGCCATCCCCCAGTTTATGAAAAAGAAACAAAAATCATTGTATGGAACTATGCACTTCACAGTTCCAGTGGCGTGGTTATGGGCTGTTGTGCGCATGCGCACATAGGAAGCTGCGACGGAGAGGGAGCACTGTCGCTCCCGCAGTGCCGACCTTGGCATGCTGGTGGAAAGTAGTTTTTTTTTTTACTCCGCGTGTGTTGTGCTTATAAACCGTGTACCATATTCTTGAATGTGATAATGTGTAAAATTAGATTATTATCCTGCTTCCAACTATTGTATTTGATTCATTTTTTCGGTTGTTTTATTCTACAGAAAGCTTTAACCATTGCATAAAAAAGGCCCAGAAAGACATTTTCTCGACCCACCCCCACTAACTTTAGCTACGAGCTGCCTCCGGTAGTGAGGTTTTACTGCAGAGTGTGCGACTGTGTTAGAACAGCAATGTACCGGGAGACGCAATCAGAACGGAACGGAACGCATGGATAGCGGGTGAGTTTGTCTATTTAATAATCGCAGAGCCTAGAAAAAAGGCCCTCGCTGCTGTGCCTTATCGGGCGGGTAATTATTTATTTAGCGGCGGTTATAACTATTTTGTTTTATTTATGGATGGAATTCTTAGCTTCGTTCCAATCTTATAGACCGGGGCTCGTCTCAGCCCCGGTCAGTAAAGACGAGCCGCGTAAGAGCTTCGTTCTCCCGGCGTGATTGCACTTCAGTCCGTCCTCTCGGTGCTAGCACCTTCCGACCAAGCAAGAATGTGCCTTTCGGGGGCACTAGTGTTTGGAGGATGCAATGGGCTTCCCTTTCCAGAGGGAGTCGCATGTGCAGGCGGTACTCAATTTGTTATTTTCACCAGTATTTATTTAATACTTGATCGCCTATCGTGTTTTTGTCAACAGCGATATAACTTAAATATAGCTACCGTGTAATTAATTCGTAAATAACTCCATTCAGTCGAAGCCAAATGAAAACATCAAATATAAATCAAACAAAGATATAATTTTGTACGCGTAACTTACGAGACAGTCTATTAAAACGCGTGTTGGTTTGTTCACTCTTTAAAGTGAATATAGTATAGGCACATCGTCATTCATCACAACGCCGATTCTGTGGAGTTAGTTTAAAGCTGCAATACACGATGCCGCATAACGTACACAGTCGAGGCAAATGCGATGTACAGTTATCCAGCAGTTATTCAAGGGACACATTGGATAACTGTCTCACAGACAGCATACATATACAGCAACAAAATTAATTTAAACAACTTTCTATTAAAAACAATTCATTATATACCGTACAAGGTGGTTTTCAATTTTTTTTATCCCAAACGCTGAAAACTATTAAACTACGGATAAAGTGACGTCCATATTCTATGTACTGTACTAAACATAAAATACGATTGTTTAAATTCAATCTACATGGCATTTGATCACTCTGTGGACCGATTTATTGAAACGTGAAAATTTTTAAACGAACAGAACAGAATAAAATAATACTTAACTTGCTAACTGAGAATACTGTATAAGATCGATGACATTTTCTAAACCGGAATTATTTATATAGTAAATCGTTAGATTTATAAAAAAACTAACGTACTACCCGTGCTTCGATAAGATTTTATTTTTACATTCCTAACAAAAATTAAATAGCTGAGAACCGTCTTTAAGATTCCAGAACCACCTGACCCGGGTTCGATTCCCGGTCAGGCATGGCATTTTCACACACGTTACAAAACATTTATCTCATCCTCTGAAGCAATACCTAACGGAGGTCCCGGAGGTTAAAAAAAAAAGAACCACCTGTTAGCTTGTATTAACGTTTCGGTCTGATGGTGATTTCATAAACGAAGCAGATGGAATTATTAAATTAGTTTTCTTATCGGGGTCCTTCTTAAATACTTAAGGGTCGGTAAGAAAGATACGGATTTGTAGTTTTTCTAACTAATCTCTAAAAATAATAATTACTACTTTTAGGGATTAGTTTTTAGTAAATAAAATTTTGAATAATTATAATTATTCAGAATTATAACGTTCCATCGAACCAAAACTTTAGAAATAGGATAGGTTATATTGGAAGTTTAAATGGCATATAAATTTATTTAACGGATTCATATCGGGTCATTTAAAAAAAAAATTATTTCAGCATATTAATAACCGAAATAAATCTAATGCACTCTTTCTAGCTGTTAAAATAAATTTGTGTTATCGGGTCATTCGTTTTAACTTATTTTATCTTCAAGAATCCTATTTTTGAAAAGCTATCATAGAGGGAGCCTAGAGACTTATAAAAAATAGCAGGGTAATTCACTAAAAATATAGGTTCGGGAGACCATGATGAATGAGGAAGAAAGATATTTCGCTTTTACCAAAGATATGTATACATTTCCTAAAAGTTAAAATAACTTATAGAACTTAGATGAATAACATACTTCAATTTTACTAGCTATAAATTCAAAGCTCCCGTTCTAAATCGAAATCAATTTATATAAGTTTGACAAATTACTGTAGTAAAATAAAGTTGTTTAAAATATATAGTACTTCGTAATTTACAGTGTTTTTAAGTCGTTTTCCAATTAAAGTATAAATTAAATAATAAATCTTTCTGGGCGACAAAAAAGTTTTAAAAACTAAAAACAGTTTCTAAATGTTTTTCCATTATATAAATTACCACACAATTCAGATTACAGAGAAACAGGCGTAAATCGAAACAAAATAATTGTCTTCTAATATATTTGTATATAAACAAGGGAATTAAAGAATATTGCTCGGTAATATACTCAGATCCTCGCGACATTTTGATTTTTTCACTTTCAGTTAATGAAAAACGAGTACACTTTGATGAACAACAATAAAAATTTTTTAATATGAGTTTTTAGAATATTACTAATCCAAAAATTAAATTACTGAAACATGAAAAATATTTAATCAAAAATTAAACATTAAACATTTTTTTTTCTTTGTAATAATATTAATATCCCTCTTACGTGATAAACTAATCGTTTTGCTTGTGTTTACATTTAAATGACATTTTTTAGATGGACATTTAACCAGAGTCTGCAATCGCTTCATTATGTGATATGTCTTTATCGGGAAACTGTTGTCTCCAGTGTTCTCAGCTATTTAGGATTATAGGTAACGGCGTGCTGTTCCAGATGTTATTTATTTCCCCATTTGTACTATCCCGTAAACATTAAACAGTTTGGATGTATGTTCCGGATTCAGGATCCACAAAGTAGTATTTACGGTTACCTTAAAATGTGCGTAGCCGGTTTTCTCTAAAGTTGTTATACAATAAGCTTTCCAGGAATCAAAATATATAACTACTTTTTCAGCTATATTGGGGGCAATGGTTTCGAACATTGTGTCCAGATTTCTGTTTGGTATTAGGACGTGAAAACATCGCTTCATTTGTCGAAATACGAGGTCGTTCAGAAAATAACCGAACATTCTTAATAACGCGCCAACGAAGATATTTAGTGACATGCGGTTGGCAGCATTGTTCTGCATAATCTCCTCTGTAACTACACCTTCAAGGGTTGTTGATATCTCGTTTAGTTTTCGTGTTATTGTTATTTGAGTGCAACATGTTTAAGTGTTAGTAGCGATTTTTGTAACGTGCTATTTTCGGGAGCACGTAAATTTTGCATGAAACTGGAGAAAACTTTCACAGAACGTTTCAACTTTTGAAACAAGCTTACGGAGATGATGCTCTAGGTCGGACCCAACGTTACGAATGGTTTTCACATTTTAAAAGCGGTCGTTAGTCAATCGAAGAAGACTCCCGACCGGGAAGGCCTTCGACTTCTACCGATGACATCCGCGTCCAGAAAATCAACGATTTGGTACGTGCAAATAGCCGATCGACTGTCAGAGAACTTGCAGAAGAGGTTAGCATCTCGATCGGATCATGCCGTGACATTTTGACTGAAACACTGAACAAGTATCTAGTCACAGCAAAGTTTGTTCCTCGTTTGGCGACCGAACAGCAGAAAGAACATCGAGTGGACGTTTGTCGGTAACTTCTTGAACAAGCCGTTGATGATGAAACATTCACGCAAAGGATCGTAAGGGGAGACAAAAGCCGGGGTTTAAGATTACGACATCGAGACAAAAGTAAATCATCAAAAAATCATTACTTACACTTAAACAGGTTGCACTCAAATAACAATAACACGAAAACTAAACGAGATATCAATAATCCAAGAACGTATGGTTACAGAGGTTATGCGGAACACAATGCTGCCAACCGTACGTCACTAAATATCTCTGTTGGCGCGTAATTAAGAATGTTCGGTTATTTTCTGAATAGACCTCGTATATCTCCGAAAATCCACTGCTGAGATAATACCCGTCCTATGGTTTACTTTTTGCATACGAATAATTTTTCAACGATTTCGACAATAATATCGATCTAGACGTTTGGTCGGCTTGTTAACGCATCGCGCTCACTTCTCGAACACAGCTATTCCAATCAATTACGGTGGCTTTACACAATAATTGCTTTTTACAGTGCGAAAATGACGCGATCTGTTTACTTCAATATATGTATCCGATGGCGGAAAAAATAGGAATTCGTGAATCCATCTGTTACGCGTGAATTAATACGCATCTTAATCTTCGTTCGGCAATCACGTAATTTACATTAGCAAGTATGCAATCACCGTAACATATCTTTATCCTTCGTAATAAAATTATGTTAAAAAAATCGAAATAAAAAATATAATGAAAAGAACCAAAATTAAAATAAAAATTGAATACTCAAAATAAAAAACACAACATTAACCCGATTAAAAAAGAAAACAAAAATAAATACCCTAAAACCAAAAGACAACAAAAAAAAATGTTTACGAATAGTTGAATTTTTTTCTTTTCTTTATTATTTATTTTTCTTTCTCCTCCCTCCTCGATAAATACAACTTTGTTAAAACAACGCGATGGCCGTTTCCTCGGTAATCGGCAAATTTCAAATATCAATTCTCAACTGTTTACTAATTCATTGTTAACGTTTGATAGCTATGATTTTAAGAAACGGAATGAGCAAACGCATGTCCGATTTTGAATTTGAAAAGTACAGTTGTTAACGTGTAACCATGGTTCTTTTAATCTTGATGTTATTACAAACAGTTTTATTACTTTTATGTTCTTTTAATTTAATAGCCCGAAATTAAGGATCCAAGTACATATTAATGAAATCGATGTCATTAATATCGTTATTTGAAAAATAATGCAGCGACTATAAAACACAAAAACAATTGATCTTCACTCTTACTAAACAAGTACCGAAACTTAGTACGGAAGCCACTAGTAATCCTCTACAAAACGAACAGGATTTTTACCAAAATCGGTCTCGTTGGTCACGATTAAGATAAGTACAAAAAACAAACAAACATGGGGGTAGAAATGTAATTCTGTTAAAACAAAATATTTAGAATTTTGTTTTAAGAAATTACGTTGAGAACTTCGTAGAAATCAGTAATGGCAAAATACAGGGCTTACAAATATTTTCCAAAAATTCAAAACGTTATATAAAACCATATAACGTATGGCAAAAAAATGGGAATTAGGCATTCTTAGTATATATATATATACACACACACACATACAAACACTCGCAATTAGTATTAAATGATTTAAGAGTAATTATTAAAATATGAAAAAAAGTTGTAGAATGTAAAAAAAACAGGAATATTTCCATACATGCGCTGTTGAGAGACGAATTATCTAATCACTATTTCAAGAAAATCGGTGCAGAATCTAAAATGACAAAAACAAATACCTATATGTACATTTAACCTTCCTAGCGAAGAGTAATAATGAGATAACATTCTTTAATATCGTGGAATATAATTTTATTTAAAAAAATAATAAAATTTTAAGAAATATCTTTTTAATTTTCCTGTATTTTTTTATTTAAGAAATAATGAACAATAAAACTGTCTCAAACAACATTTAGGTTAAAAAACTGTAATTACTCGCTACACTTATCCGAACCTAACAGTACAAGAGCACAGTACGAATAAAAGCATTTAAGACAAGAAGCTGCTGTGTGTTAATTATAAAATACCATTAACATAAAACCACTACTTTAAAAAAAAAAACGCAAATAGAAACTGTTATACCTAACCTTAATTTCATTATAAAAATAATATGTTTTTATTATAATAATACGTAAGCGCGGCAAAGGCAAAATAAGTAATAGTATCATTATTGTATTAAAATGTTTGAAACATACAATTTATCCCTTGCCTACTTTTTACGTTTCTATTGCTGCTAGTAACTAAGTACAATATTTTCACAGAAGATTCCTTGACCCACATTACAACACAAGGAGACGAGTTAATATTATATTGGCAACTTTAGAATAAAAAGTAGATAAAGTTTTGAATACCCTTTTTACCTCTATACATAATTTACATACTAATAATAGTACACAACAGTACATTAGCATAACGAAAATATAATGAAAAAAAAATCTGATTGCAAAATATACACTAATAGTTTTTGTGTTACTAACAACTACATAGATTTCTCACGTTTCTCATCGAGGAAAATGATTTTATTTTAAACACAACGATGAAAATATTAGAAACAAGGTAGTCTTTTTAGACACGATCAACTGTGAACAGCTTAATTTTTAATCATCAAAAATAGAAAAATCTCGAAAACGGTCTACTGATATAAAAAGTAATAATCCGGAACCTTTGTTGGGTTATTCAGCAGATACCGTTTGTACATCTGTGCGTATGAGTATACGGGATCTACTCGTGGAGCACTTTACACGTAAGGAAAAATCAGTAAATAAAAAAATCAGTACATTTTTAAATAAAAGCAGTTTATAAAGGTTTTAATACATGACAGAACAATCCAGGTTGATTATAACAGCTGTTGCTGACTAACAGATGCACGTTTACGGCAACTCAGCTCAAAAAATAGCGGCAGCATTAGAGAAGTATCCTTAGAAAAGTACTGCTGTCATGAATTTTTTTGTGGGCAAGGAAATTTTTCTTGTTACGGTAATAACTGTTTCGTGTAAAGGGGTACATAACTGGGTCGATAGATTATCAAGGATGGTCAAAGTAGTTAAAGATAACCGACCTAGTGTCGTCCTGTTTAAATCGGAATATAACCTGTGCGGCAGGTGCAAGAAATGACTCAAACCGACAGATGAAGTGATAATATTGAAGTTACATGGCTATTTCAATATTCCTCATGGTTTTTTCTACAGAATAATGTACGATCATTGGAACTAAAAAAAAAATTATGCGTACAATTTTGGACCTATAAAAAAAACTGTACCAATACATATTTCATAGAGCATTTACATAATAGCAATATTACTTACTGCCTCATCACCTTCGTATATATTTGACTAAATAAATAGGTACTTGAAATAAGCCATGTATAAGATAAGTTTTCTGAACAGCTCAATTAGCAGACTGATCGATCGATATATCAAACGACAAAAAATCCTATGAAATATATACCGTGTGTTTCAAAATGAATATCGAGGTTTCAAAGCTATGTAATATTTTCAAAGTTTCACATACATTGATTAATTATAAATGAAACGAAAGAGTAACTCAATTTAATTTTACCTGTGCGCAAGCTCATAAACTGTTTCATGTATCTTTCGCTTAAAAGCGCTAGTAGCAAAGATGGCGAACCCCCAACCGAAAGCGTTATGTTTTGCAGTTTGCAGAATGTGAATCTGTAATTTCCGTTCAACATTCGCTCCGTTTGAGGTTCTGTTTTGATCTCTCGAGTGACAATAACATTCGTAGATGGTATAAAACGATTTGAAACCACTGCTGTAACTGTAAAGGGAAGACTACAGGATGACCGAGTGTGTCCGAAGACAATGTTGAACGTGTAAGAGAGTCTTTTGTGCGTAGTTCTACGAAATCTGTTAGAAGGGCTAGCCGCCAATTAGCAATTCCAATGACGTCTGTGTGCAGGGTTTTAAGTAAACGCTTACAACTGCGTCCATATAGTTTACAGCTGTTACAAGCACTAGATTATGGTTTCATATGCACTAGATTATGCAAATGAAATGATGCACCGTGTCGATGAATGAAGACTTTCTTTATCGCGCCGTATTCAGTGACGAATAAACATTTCACGTTAATGTAAAAGTAAAGACTCATAATGTGCGTATCTGGGGATCAAAAAATCCTGACGAAATATTGCAATGTGAACAAGACTCCCCAAATCTGAATGTTTTTTGTGCCGTATCCCGACGAAAAGTTCACAGGCCGTCTTTTTTTTCAGTAGGAAGTAAGTGTGTCTGGAATGAACTATCTTGATATGTTACAACTATGGCTCTTTCCTCAACTGCAATAAGAAGCACACAAATTTATTTGGAAATACGATGGTGAGGCTTCTCATTGGAATAACGCGGTAAGTGATTGGTCGACTAAAATTCTACCCGACCGCCGGCGACCAGATGACGGGGCTTGTTTGCCGTGGGCACCACGTTCGCCCGATCTGACGCCGTGCGAGTTTTTCTTCGGGGGTTTATAAAGGATCAAGTGTATGTGCTACTGTTACCAGCCGACCTACCCTACTTGAGACACAGGACTGAACCAGCTGTCGCATCAACTACTCCAGACTTGCTGATTAAAGTTTGGGATGAAGTTTGGGAATATCAGCTAGATGTGTGCCGTGTGCCGAATGGTGCTCACATTGAACAATTATAAGAAAAACTGTTTGAATTGCTCTTTCATTTCATGTATAATTTATCAATGTAAGTTAAACTTAATAAATATTGCATAACTTTAAAACCTCGATATAAGTAAACGTAAACAAAGAATAGAAAAAAAAATGTTTGTAGTTATTGCCCGTGATAAATTATAAACGACTTTCATTTACAATATTATTGGCCACCACAAAAAATAAATTCTATGTTCTTAAAAGAAAATAATTTAAAAATATTATTAACGTGGTATAATTTTGCATAAATCTACTTAATCCATCATTGAAGTATCTGCTTCATATCATTTTTTATTTTCATTTTTTATTTTTTATTTACAACGTATACGTTGTAGTTATATGTGGAATGGAAACGGTTTACTGATAAGCTGTAAAAAAGTGATACAGAATGTTTATTGTATTTTAATCCAACTGCGCAGTATTATCAGTATTAAAAAAAAAGTATTCATAAAAGCTATTCGTAATGACTAATTCTTATACAAGACAAACAGGCGATCTTCAAATATAAACTAAATAATAATAAGCAGCTGTTATGAATTTAAAAAAAATTTAGTCTTATTTTAGGAAAACTCATACATAAATGAAATGTACACTAAAGAAAATCGCATTTATAAACACACCTAAGTGTGTACGCGTGCGCAAAAAGGTGCTTAATGTTATATTACTTGAGTAACAAAATATATATTTAAAATTTAAAAACAAGTTTTACGTGACTCATAGGTTACTATATGACAGAAAAATTATAATATGTGTTGATAATTAAATTTCCTCCCCACTATTTTTATAAGTAATAAATATTAGTTTTGAATCACTGTGAGTCACCGCTTAAGAATGAAATTTAATAAGTTATATGACATCATTGCCAATTATAAAAGAATACAGCAGCAACCAGTTTTCACTAATGTGTACGTGGATATCCTTGTCATATTAAGTATAATTTACATAAATTATGTAACTTTACCCGGGAATTTGAGAACACACAAATACTCACCTAATGGGGGAAAAAAACTTCCTACGGTAATTATTTTTTAATTTAAGTCGATTCAGAATATATTAATATTAAATTATTTCCACCTGAGTAGAAAATAAATTAAAAGTGGCAACACTAAGGTCCTGAATACAGTGAAAAATAAAAAAATCTGTTATTCCTAAAATTCAAAGTCAGTAACAGGCACGTAAGTTCGAGTATTCGTTAAAATTTGTTTAATTATCGTTGAAGTCATTTATCACAAATTCTTCGAAAATACCAAATAATGATTTTCTGTCGATAAAATCATAAATAAGCTTTCTTAAAGTCCACAAAAATAATAATAAAATTCTTATTTCTGTTCATTTTACTTCTGATGATTAATTTTAAATTAAAATTTCCTCTGCACATGACTTACTTTTCCTGAAGTCTCCTTGATATTCCCCTAATTCCATTACCTACTTTGCCTTCTATTCTGGTTATTAAGATTTCAGATAAAATTATACATGTCACCGGTAAAATAAATATTCCTCTACAGTAGCGTTTCTCAACCTGGGGGTTGCGAAATTAGCCTAGAATTTTACGCTTGAACAATATTGAAATCATTATATGAGAAAAAAATTATTAAAACATTTTACTTAAATTTATAAGTACACAAGTAAAAAAAATAAATTAATAAGACGATTTTGTTTGTTTTTCATTTAACAGTTTCGCTATACGTGGATCTATGTTAGAAGCAAATTGTTTTCAAATGACAAAAGACGATTCCTATATATTCCTAGTTTTTAGCGTAACTATAGACGATAAACCCATTTCACAGAGGTAAGACTTGGCGAAAGGGATTAATATTTTCAATGTCTCTTTGACTAAATTTCCATATTCACGTAAACAAGCAAGCAAAAACGTATCTGAATCTTCAGATGTAAATTGTAGTTGTAATGTTTTATCGGCAGACATTTAGATGAATTGGTCGTGAATCTCTTCCAGAAATAATTTTTATCTTCCGGGAAATACTCCGCCAACTGAATTTTTAACTTACGCAAATGCATCTTCATGCTATCCAAACTGTGGTGAAAGAAACTGAGTCTTCTTCATCCAAATTTTTCTCAATATAATCGGAAGCGGGTAGAAATATATCAAAATTTTTGCTTTGAAAGGGAATAATCAGATATCAAGCTTCTTAATAAAAGCGTGAACTTTATCTCTCATTAATAAAATGTACACGTCCTTTTAAATTCACATTAAAGTCGTTTAAATGCGAAAATACACCACCTAAGTAAGCCAACAGCAGCATATACTGACTATTCTGTAAAAACATTGGGAATGGCGTATGTTTATCCTGGAAAAATATTATTAATTCATCTCGCAATTCCAATAACCGAATTAATGATTTCCTCCGCGATAACCATTTGATTTCTGCATGCAAATAAAAAGATTTTTCTTTTCGCCCATTTCATCGCGTAGTTTAACAAACAGCCTAATCTGTAATAGTTAGCTTTTAATAATATTTACCAGTTTTACAGCTTTACAAAGAATTTGCGATTTTATGGCATATTTTTTGTGGTAAGAGCATGTCTGTGAAGAAAGCAGTGGGCCATTCCGCTCTTTGTATAAGGCTTTCTTTTTATTTTATCAGAAATCCACCGTTAGTTCCTATTATTGCACCATCAGCACATATTGCAGTACATTTTGTCCAATCTGTGATATAGTTTTTAGTAGCCTAATACAAAACATAAAAAAGACATTGATCTGTTGCATGACCAAGTACAATCTGCAAAAAAAAACATATTTTCTTCGATTGATCTGTCCCTATCGCATTCATATCTCATAAAACATAAGAACTGAAAAATGTTTGCTACATCTGTTGATTCATCAAACTGAATACTAAAAACTTCACTTGCTTGTCGAGTTATCTGATCGTGAACATCGGCAGCCATGTCATAGATTGGCATTGATACTGCATCGTTAGAAGCAGAATTTAAAAAAAATCTTTTTGCTTCTCCCACGCCTATTAAAACAAACATTGACCATATAAATTGCAGCAAACAATATGAGATTTTCTGCGATTATATGGGGTTTGGACATCTTAGCTACTCTTAATGTTACGAGATAGATGCTTCAAGTGCACTTTTATCAGTTTGGTTTGGGTAAAACATAATTTAAATAACTGTTATTGTACACTCTTGACTTTTTACCAATCCATTCACTGGATATAGATGGCTCACTTCGTTTTTTTCACAAATTTATCTATCCTTAAACGAATCTAATTGGAAAAAAAAGTTACACCGTTTGATTGCACACTAAAAATCTGAAAATTCAATTATTATTATCTTCAATGAAACTATACTTTTAAAAACATAAATAAAAGCACTAGATACAGTGCTTTTAAATTGAACTGCCGTTCTGGAATCCTTTATCCCTCTTTTATACTGCTGAGAGCAGCATGATCTGTTCAAACGAATTATATGCATGTTCGAAATGACGCTGCTCATAGCGAATATTATGCAAGCAGATCAAATTACAAGGAACACGAAAACATCAAGTTGGAACCTGTAAATTGCTCACGTTTGTAAACTTCATACTTGCATGTTCATACCCGTCAACCAAGCTAAATAGTTTTCATCGAATTAGTTTTAGGGATCGCGAAATATTCATCATATATATATATATATATATATATATATATATATATATATATATATATATATATATGTATATATTACTTTTGCGGGCGGTGAAGCTAAAATGATTGAAAATCACTTTACGATAATTAACATCTGTTATATCGTGTTTATTTATGAAGCGGATATAAAAGTGCCTATTTCCTGCCTTTTGGTATTTTCTCTTCTTTCCTAATGATTTTCTTAACTTCTCAATCAAGTCATTACTTCCTTTTTCTACATTTCTGCAACTACTAAGTCTTCACCGGCAGATTTATCAACCTTTTAATTATGGCTATTAATTTAATTTTCATCCGAAATATAATTAACTTTTCTATAACAAATCTCCGGGCAGAGTGGTTGTGTCTTTGTCTTTCATCGGGTGGGGGGGGGGGGGGCATTCATTATACTGGAGTTTAAGAGAAATATTATATTATTAAATATGCCTAAATTTCGGGCTCGAGATAAAATCACAAAAAAAATCATATTATACAAAACTTCTCAACTGCAGTTCCAACATTTAAATAATTTATAATTTAGGCAGTGACAATTTTGATTTTTGTATATGTGAAAGATGAAGAAAATTAAAAGTTATTTAAAAAAAAAAGATTGATCACATAAAGAAAAATAATATTTAAATGCTAAAATAGACGCCTAAATCAATATTATAAAAATAAACATATAACGTTAGTGATAAAAATAATTAATCAGTCTGGGAAGAACATCTGTTATTTTTAGATTTTTTTTAAAAGAACAGCTGCATTTACACAAAATGTTTGAGGTTCTTCGGTATTTCCTCATAATCCTAACTATAGGTACACATCAAATAAGACGACATAAATAACAGATCTAAAGTAAAACCTAAACCTTCTCGTAAAGATAATGAGACCTTTTTACAAGCTAATGATTTTTATCTAAATTATTAAAACAGAAGAACTTAAGAAACATCAAAAGAAAATGGTAGCATTCTATTAAGATCTACATAATTAGTAAAGTACAAAATTAAACTTAAATAATTAAAAGCCTACAGTAGAAGATAATGAAATACAAATACAGCTTTATTGGTCTCGAATGGAACCGTCGTATTTTAAACAATTTTCTTATATTAATACTTTTACTTAGATTTTTAAATTAAATACATATTAAAAGTTGTATATCATATTTTAAAATAAAATTTGTTTTTCGAAGATCTCTGTAAAATATTTCCATTTAAAATATCTTCGGTTAGAACTGAGAAACAGGATTACAATATTGTATTCTTTAATCCACCGTATGCAAGTGTTCTTATAATAAATGTGTCAAGATCATTCAAAAAAAAAAAAAAGGATGGGAGCCAGTCTTTATAAAAATTATGGATGAACTAATAGTTTAAAAAATTAATGATGCCTAATTACTGGAAAGCATCAGCTCAATGTTAGATGAGCTTCTGTCAAGTTACAGAATTACTATAAAATTTTAACCGGCCGTATATATATATATATATATATATATATATATATGTGTATTTTACTTAATGCGGGTGGTGATGTTAAAATGGTTGAAAATCACTGATAAAACATAATAATTTATGTTTTCAGTCAAGCTAACATTTATTCACATTTTAAATATATATTAAATATTTCTAGGTAGAACAACAAAAATTTTGTGATGTTGCTAATACATCTTAAAGGAAAGGAAAGATCGGCTAGTTCATTAACAAATAAAAAGAAATAAGATGACAGGAGATGTTTATATTATGCATGAGAACAAAGAAAACATATGAATCTGAACAGTTTCATCATTAAAAAGAGCGCGTATTACATAAAAAACTTGAGTATTTTGTTTCGAACAAAGATGTAAATTATAGATTAAAGTGACGATTACAATGGAAGGAAGAATAAAAAATTCTGAAGAAAAAAAACCACTAGAGAATGCATAAAAAATAAGCTGAAAGTAGATAAAGAAATCGGCCCAATTATAAAACCCTGTACGACGGTTCATTTTTAAACGAGACATTAGATAGATAAATCGTTTGAGCGTAATACTAATACTTATTGAAAAATTCTGTAAAATTGATAATACTTAATGAAAACAAAAACAATTTTTCCTTAGCACAGATCACTTTCACATTTGTTAAAAATCAGTAAATTTATGACATCAATAATAATAGTACAATCAATTAAACAGAAATTAAATCTACATATTTAAAACTGTTCAAATGTATCACTCAAATTATAAATACAGAGAGGTTGATTTAAACAAAATGTATTCACAGATAACTGTAATTTAATGAAGGAATAAACTATTAAAAAATTGTAAAAATTTTTTTAACAATACAGAAGCAAAATAACCTACGAATTTAAATCAGAAATTAATATCGGAATATTGGAATGAAAATAATACTAAAGGGGTTACCATATTAACTACGCTGTAGGATGGAAAAATACATGACGCTTTCTGGATTAGGCCCAAGATACTAAAGGGCGTGGTCTATTATATTACAGGTATAGTTTAGATTTGCATTGCTCGATGAACAACCGAGTTGTATGCAGTATTGGACAAGCAAAGGAAGGATGGGTATTATATAACCAATCGTGGCAAACCTCCAATTTCTTATCGTTCTCAAGACAACCACACCCTATTAACTATTTTCTACGAACACAATGGTTATTTTTTTTTTGCTTCGGTTTACAAAAATATAACGCCAAGTGAAAAACACTCTCTTACTCAATTTTTATATTTTACCGAAATAAAAAAAAATGCATTAGTCATTTTCCAAACAGGATTTTAATAATTTAAAAATAATTACTAATAACAAGAACAATATTATTGAACATGTGAAATTAAAACCAAACGGTTCTTTGAACACATAACTAGCCGGAACTCTGATAGACAGCAGTAATAAAAGGGGATAAAACAATGAAATGACTGGACATCTACGCGTGAAATAAAAAACATTTAAATGGTATTTTGGATTTGTCCCCTGCCGCAACGTTGTTTACCAACACTACCATCGGATCCTATATCACACCCAAGTAAGATTTCAGAAGCAAACTTTAGGTAACAAGATAATAACCTTTTCCCTAAAAAAACAGAGTATCAACTAATAAATAGTACACTGGCCCTCACCATGTTCTGATTAAAACACACACACACTAATACTTAAATATCTAAAACCAATAGTATGCACATACTACAAGTATCGATCATAAACGCTAACTTAACTGATATCTGGTAAGCTAAGAACTCCTAATTATTAGTCAACTGATATGTTAAACTTATTGAGTTTAATTTGCCAATTATTACAATAAATAAAACCACTTTTATAAATTTTCCAAAAATTGGCACTATTTTATATAAAACTGTATAATATGATAATATAATATAATAATGTCACATATATATATATAACTAATATATGCTGCGAAGTTAATTCCATTATCGCTACCCTGCCGTTAAACATGGCTGCTCCGCTTTCTGTTTGCACCAAAGAAGAGCAACGTTCAGTGATATGTTTTTGTGATCGGAAGGTGTATCAGGGACCGAAATTCATCGAAGACTTTCGGTACAGTACGGGAACAGTGTGTTGCCGCAACGGAGTATTTACGAATGGTGAAAACTTCAAAAATGGTCCCACAAGTGTTACGCCCGACGAAGGAGCCGGACGACCGTTTACCTCCACAAATGAGGAAAACACTGAGCGTGCACGTGACATGGTTTTCTTAGACAGACGAGTAACTATTAATGAAGTGGCAGGTCGTCTGAAAATTAGTCACGGTTCTGCCTACGAAATCATCCACAGCAGACTTGGGTTTCATAAAGTCTGTGCAAGATGGGTCCCAAAACAACTCACACAGTTGCATAAACAAACGCGCTTGGACAGCTGCCAAAAACATTTGAAT
Source organism: Lycorma delicatula (assembly GCF_047948215.1). Taxonomy (NCBI): domain Eukaryota; kingdom Metazoa; phylum Arthropoda; class Insecta; order Hemiptera; family Fulgoridae; genus Lycorma; species Lycorma delicatula. Next base: position 86,562,125 of record NC_134460.1, read on the forward strand.
CGCTATGGTAACGAACGAGACATCTTCTTAAACAGAATCATCACTGGTGACGAAACACGGATCCATCATTACGAGCCGTAGAGTAAACGGCGGAGTATGGAATGGAAACATCCAAATTCGCCCTGCATAAAAAAGTTCAAGACCCAACCGTCCGCAGAAAAACTAATGCTTACGGTTTTTTGGGACTCACAAGGCCCAGTACTGGAACATTATGAGGAAAGGGGCACGACAATAAACAGTGCGCGTTACAATGAGATGCTTACTGCCAAGCTGAAGCTGCAATTCGAAGCAAACGCCGAGGACTGCTGTCGAAAGGTTTTGTGTTGTTGCACGACAATACCCGTTTACATCCTGCTGCCCACACTGCTGAAACGCTCCAGAAACTCAACTTTGAAGTACTGGTTCGTCCTCCGTATAATCCTGATCTTATCCCTTCTGACTACCACTTGTTTGGTCCAATCAAAGAGGCATTAAAGGGCCGTCGATTTACCTCGGACGAAACAGTGAAAGAAGCAGTGCATTCCTGGTTTGCAGCTCAACCGAAAACCTTCTTTTATGAGGGCATCAGGAAGCTTGTGCAACGATGGACAAAGTACGTTGAAATGCAAGTGGACTATGTTGAAAAATGATGTACATGTAAGTTTCCTATTTGTATTGCAATAAAATTTATAACTACATTGCGGATAATAATTGACTTACCCTCGTATGTGAATGTTTGTTTGTCCCGAATGCGTTCCTAAACATCCTATACATCCGATTACGATGAAACTTTGGTAAGTTCTGGTGCGCACGCCAGCGAAGGTTTCTGAATTAGTTTGGAAACGTTAGGAGGCGATGGGGTCGAGATATTTAGAAAAATTGTATTTATGGGCCGATTTGGCTCATCTCTTACTCAGAATATATATTAGTTACATGAAGAAAAAAAATTTGAAAAACTATACCCGCAGGTATCGAGATATTTACGAAAAAAAATGAAATACACAAACGGACTTTCTTTTTTATATTTTTATATATACATATGTTTGTATGTGTATCCGCTACAGACTAAAAAACTAATAGACCGATTTACGCGCGGGAAAAGGAAAAAAGTAAAAATGGAAAACTGGGGAAAAGGGGAATAGTGAAAAAGGGGAAAGTAAAAGGTTAAATTTTGTGAAGGTCCGTAATGTTCACAATTACCGTAAATTAGATTAAACGAATACAATTGAAAGTACGATAAAACATTACAAAACTTCACGGTATTAAATACTTCTTCAAACCATTAATGATAGAAATGCATTCACAACGACGACGAAAAAATTCAAAAACCAGCTGATTTGTGAGTGTGATACTATTTTGAATTATTACAATGAATAAAATAACATAAGAGAAGTTCATACGAGTCGTAATCAGTACTTCTTATTTTAACATCAGGCTAAGCTCTGCACATAGATCTTCGTAATGCATAAACCAACAAAACACTCGTACAAAATTCACCTGTCATTGTTGATCTAATAAGCTTAACTTTATGAATTTTGTTATAATTCTTTAAAAATTCTATTCAAAACAAATGAATAATTCAGAAATATAAAAAAAAATGGGACAAAAAACTGAAGCAACCTTTCCTCTTAAAAGTGGAAGACCTATCGTGATGATACATTAGAGCGACTTTCGTGTTCAGCAACAAAATTGGTAGGAATCTAACGGGGCAAAACTTCTTTATCAATAAAAAAGGCAATTTCTGCAGATAATTGAATACGTATTGAAAAGTAGCTTGAACAACATATCTTTCTCTATATCATACCTCCATAAATAAATTTAAAAAAATACAAAATAAAATTTTCTAAAAAGCCATAAAATTATTTCTTCTATACTATAAAAAAATTCAGATGCATTAAATTAGCATATCCATTATTACAAGGGTAACTCATCTAGATAAACATATTAATAAATAACGAGATAAAAATGAATTTAAGGAATAAAAAACAAGTCGAGTTATCTAATCAACATTTCCTGCTAATGACAATCTGACAGTAGAAAATGTATAAATTCACGTGTTTCATTATCACGTGTGATAAGTATTTATTTAAGTATGCGTTTGTAAACTAGCAACGAAACGTTTACAGATAACTGTATCACCGCACCCACATAACAATAATTATTATTATTATTTTTACAAAGGCAAACTTGTAGTTAACGGCGACTATATACGTCAAGAAGTTATAAGAGTGGTCACATTAATTCTTAAGTAGAACACCTGGCAACCTTACAGAATTTTTTCTTTTATTTATTCAGTTATTTCTGTAATTTAACTTACATATTAGTATATAATAATAATAAAATTACTTATATCATAGCAGAAATACAACCTTTTCTTTTCAAGGTGGATCAGTTATTTAAAAAAAATTACGGTATATAAACTTTAAAAAAAATACGTGGAACAGAATGAGAATATGGAATATACCGTGTTATTATTATTATTATTTCTACCACTATAATAGAAAGAAATAACCATTTTGTTAATGATATTAAAAAAATAAATTAATACCCAAAGGCGACTCATAAAATAACCTAGCTTATTTGTCACGTTTTCAATTAACTAATAAAAAAATAAATTATATTACCAACAGTAATACAACCAACAGTGATATTAATCTGTCATATTTGCCCTCACTTGTTAAGATCGTATTACAGAAAACACGATATATATCCAGACAGCATGAGAATAAGCCCACTCATTTTATTAGATGCAGATATTCATCTTCATAGTCAACAGATAGATTCGTATGATATGAAAATATCCAGATACATTACGTAATTTTGTAGAATCGAGGCCCACGGACGACGGTGATTACATCCCAGGATCTCTAGGTCAGAATGTGTTTTTAATAAGAAACCGATTAGAAAATGGTAGCCGACAAGGCAGGTATCAAGGAGTTGACGGTAAAATATAATCGGTTCGACTTGACGTGGAACTGTCAAAAACCTTGGGCACGTTAAAGAGAAATCGCTATCTATAACGGTAACCAAATCTAAATAGACAGGATAAATTTAACCATAATGGTAATATTAATTTCAAATTATCACTACGGGCATGAAAATGAAAGGAAGAAATTCTTAATAGGAATCGTTTTCGTGTTAATTATTTGCCAAATTAAAAACAGGGTACGGATTGTTAAACGATTAAACCCACTAATATATTTTATAGAGTATCATTAATATAGGTTGTCCCATTCAAAACGCAACCGACCAATCAGTACGTTTTACTAGAATGGACTCGTCCAAAAAGTGAACGTCGCGCCGATGCAGTAGACTGAGGCTGATAGCCATAACAAAGCGATCATAACGCTCAGTGCATTGTTAGAGAGACGATGGTGTTTTCACAAGACGTATGCTTTATTCTTAGTCGTACTTTAGCACGCTATCAGTGGTTGCAGTACAAAAATATTTTTGCCGTAAGTACCGTGATAAACCAGTATCTAACAAGACATCAGTTTTGCGGTTAGTAACTAAATTTAGAGAGAGATTCTGTTAATAATAAGGAACACAAAAGATCGATGTCAGTTTTGAATGCAAATTTGCTGAAATCAAAGACCGATTAACTGCCTCCCCCAAAAATATCAATTAGATGCTTGTTAGCCGAAATTAATTTACCAAAATCGTAAGACAAAAAAATTAAACTTACGCTCATATCGAATTCAAACAGTTCTTCAAAGAAAAACCGGCTAGAATATAGTCATCGGTTTCGTCGATTTGTGCGTGAGGGTATTCATATTATGGACTCGATTTTTTTCACAGACGAGGCGTGGTTTCATCTGGACGGCTACGTAAACAACCATAACAGTTTGAGTTGGAGTGCTGAGAATCCCCACGCGTATCATGAAAAACAATTGGACTCGCAGAAGCTGGGCGTATGATACGGGATATAACGAAAACAATTATTGGTCCGATTTTCTTCGAGTACACCATTACTGCAGAATGATAATAGAATATCTTATTGCAATTCACTGCACTCTTGGAAAAGGAAGATCGATATTACTGGTTCCAACATGACGGTACAACATCACATTGCGCACATTCAACTTCTGATTTTGTTACCAAATTCTTTGGTGATCGCGTTATTGGTCGTACGTTATCGGCCACCAAGATTCCCCAGATTTTTTTCTTTGGGTAACCACAAAGAAAAAACCTACAGAAACACACCACGAACACGTGAACTGAAGGTCAATATCGAGCAAGCTGTTTTAAATATAAACCCACAAACTCTAAAAACAGTTGCAAGAAACAGAATGAAAAACGTGGAAGCTTGTATTCATGAAGATGGCAGTCACTTTCAGTATTTATTCTAGACTTTAAGGAATTGGAAAGTTTGGAAATAAAACATTTGATTTAAGAACTTACAAATTCCTTTTTATTTAAATATACCTACTGACATATGGGTTGTGTTTTATATGGGACACGCTCTGTATTATAATCATGAACTATTATTAGCTGGTAATATTCTGTACATTAGTATTAAAGGACTCAGGTTTATCCATACTAAGTAAAATTAATCTTGTAAGGATCTGTATAGTAATATCAACATTGTACTTTTGTTATAGGGATGAATTTGTCGAACTGATTCTGGAGAAGACCACCTATTCACAGAAAACGTGTAAACAGTATATTGAATTCGTTCACTTAGAGAAAAGGTTGCCAAAGGTTGGCTGAAACAAATCAGAAAAATTTTTGAAAACCCAATTTTTAGAAGTGGAAAGTATTACTTACTTCCATAAAAGTTTAAAATTAAGGTTTGAAAACTGTTCCCAATTTCAAGGCCTCATTTACGTAGAAACATAATTTCAGGTTGAAAACCAGGTTAGAAATTAAAGTTCAATTTTTATTGAACGTCCTGTTTCAAAAACTTTTCTAAAATTTATTTCGTAATGTACTAATTCCAACGAGGTATCCGATCGTACTATTATTAGATAAACTAAAACAATATGCACGAGTAAAAATTTCGCCCAATCCCTTAGACATAGACCTTGAAGACCAATTTAAACCTGTAGGTTGAACCTTCCTGAAATATGAGATAAAATAGACGCTCATTCAGATGCGTTTTTTAATGTTCATAAATGAATTCTTTTTAACAAAAATGTTATATTACTTTTGGTCTTCTGGGGGACTAATAACTTCAAGAAAATCTGAAAAAACTAGGTGATATTTTTTTTGTCAGTTGGTTCTCTCCGTTATGTAAAAACACCACAGAAACTGAAAGACAAATTTCAGAGTGGAATAATATCAAAAGAGAAAGGACAATCAGATTTTCTGAAAAATGATCTTTTTGTAGAAACTAAAAACGTGTTTTGGAGGGCACGGACTTATTTTCAGGTAGAAACTTTGTTTGAAAATACATAATGTAATGAAATGTTATAGAAAAGGGAATAATGAACAATTAACATAGGTACAGAACATAATATACCAGGTGTTACAGAATTTCGCTATTTATGAAGTAAAATTACAAAGGATGGAGAGTATAATGCAGACTAGCACAACCAAGTAGAGAATTCATAAAAGCAGAAGTTTATTAGTAGACATCTAAGAATTAGACGTAAAAGTTCTTCAAATTAAGTTCTTGAGTGGAAGGAATGTCACTTTATACAGTAAAACATGGGCTGTAGTTAAACGAAAAGTAAAAGAATAGAGAAATTTAAAATGCGATGTTACAGTTGAATAATAAAAATTAGGTAGATTTAAAGTAGGAATTGAAGAGATCTTAAGATAAAGAGAAAAGAAGAGAGGTGTGGGGCAAAATCTTGTGAAGAAGGAACTAGGTTCGATGGCCATATATTAATAACTAAGATTTAATGATGTTAATTTGGTAATGCAAGGTAAAACAGTAGTCGAAAACAAAGATTGGAGTATACAAAACAAATAATGAAGTGTTAGAATACAGTAATTACGTTGAGGTTAAAAGATTATAAAGGAATGAAAAAATCCTGCAGAGGGACAAAAGGTCGACAAGATTTTTATGAATTTTCATACTTCCTTATTACTGTTATTGTTGTTGTATGGGTTAATGTTTACATACATTTTTTGTAGTAACAAGTAATTATGAAACAAACAAAAAATTGGGAGAAACTATTCATTTAAATTGCATTACATTATCGTTTGGATTTTTATAAATATTCGTCGGAAAGATTTTAAACTGATATAACGTCTAGCTCCTATAACAAAGATCCAATCACGAAAACAAAGAACAACAACCTCGATGTTAAAAAACCGCAATGTAACTGAATACAGTTAAGAAAAATAAATCCTCAAACGAAAGCTCATGTAGAAACCTCTAGGGAAGTTTAACTACTTTATTCTTTTAAATTATCAATCTAAAAAAAAATCCAGTCTTTGGAGATACCAGGATAATAAAGCACGATCAAGAGATCTTGACTAACAATATCCGAATAAAACTGAAAAAATGTAATTCTCTAACTGGGGACATAAATGCTTAAAACAGATAATCGATTACCAAACGTAAAATAAATCGAATATGTCCATTAAATTCAATTAACTTCATCCCTGGTTGACACATTACTTAACCAAAAGCTGACCAAGGTTATTAATGTGTCAAAAGACATTGTCAATAGAGAAGATGGTGGTAGTTAAAGTTGTAGACCATAATTCTACATATACGGGTAGGAATTTATTTTTCATTCTCAGCACTTCTTACACCGTTTTTATTTTATTATCTACACACACCCACACGCTTATTTATATTTAGACGATTAATTCACCGAATAAGCAAGCTCAAGTTTATGTTTGGGATTATACAGGTGATTCCAAATTGCACGGGAATCTTTCGGATGATTTATAGCCAAAAATAAGTTAAAAAAAAGTTCATACATAGATCAAAAACGGTTCGTTAGCGAGTTTTGGCTCGTGAAACATTTAACCCTGCTTTCTGCTCCCCCTGTGAAATTAAACCGTACTAAAGTTCTTGGGGTACAAATCGAGGGGTAAATTTGCTGCTTCCTAAAGAGGTTTTATCTATAAAATTGAATAAAAGTGGTCCCAAGCCGCTATATCACTTAGTTATAAGAAAAACGGGGTAAAATACGAAAACGTTCAGTCGGAAAATACACCTTTTCAGGTTTAGAATAAAATTTTTTTGTTAATTTACAAATAAAATGCCGAATAGCATTTTATTAGTAAATAAAATTTTTAAATAAAATTAGAATTAATTTAAATGTCAGGAAAAGATTTTTGAAAGTATACGTTTGGAGTGTCGCTTTATATGGAAGTGAAACTTGGACAATCGGAGTATCTGAGAAGAAAAGATTAGAAGCTTTTGAAATGTGGTGCTATAGGAGAATGTTAAAAATCAGATGGGTGGATAAAGTGACAAATGAAGAGGTATGCGGCAAATAGATGAAGAAAGAAGCTTTTGGAAAAATATAGTTAAAAGAAGAGACAGACTTATAGGCCACATACTAAGGCATCCTGGAATAGTCGCTTTAATATTGGAAGGACAGGTAGAAGGAAAAGATTGTGTTGGCAGGCCACTTTTGGAATATGTAAAACAAATTGTTAGGGATGTAGGATATAGAGGGTATACTGAAATGAAACGACTAGCACTAGATAGGGAATCTTGGAGAGCTGCATCAAACCAGTCACATGACTGAAGACAAAAAGACAAAAGACAAATAAAAATCTCTTGTTAACTTTGTAGAAATTTAATTGTGAGAAATTTGATGTAAATAACGTCTATTAAAATTAAACACAAATTTGAGAAGTTCAACTTTGATATAAATAAACAAATGGATCGGAAAAGTAATGCAATTTGAAAGACATCCTTCTATAACATATTGCAAATACCTACTTTTTCATAGGCTAACGATAACAATTGATCAATTAAGGTTATTAGTATTTAGCACTTGAATATTCATTTGAGCGGTGTTGGTGCTGTTATTGCTCGGTTAGTCATTCACAATGGGTGATATCAAAATTTTTTTTTCATTTGTATAGTTGACGGATATGTTAATTTATGGTAAAGTAAATAAAAATGGCTGCTCTGCGTGAATATCAGAAAAATTACTCACATCGAAGAGTACCGGATCGTGTAACATTTGAAGCTTTGGAGAAGCGAGATCAAGAAACAGATATGCTTAAACCACAACGATTCGATGCTGGTCGTGAACGTTTTGTGAGAAATGCCAACCCTGAAAAAGCAATATCCAATGCGGTATAAGAATCTCCCATCTAAAGCACCAGAAGGTTGTTCATCGCTTTCATGTTTCGCAATAAAGTCTGTGGCGAGCGTTACGAGAGTAACAATTATATCCATTTCATACAACACGTGTAAGAGGGTTATTACCGCCTGATTTTGAGAAACGGATGAAATTCTGTCGATAGTTAATTAGAAAATGTGAAAATCATACCGATTTCCTAAGTAATATTCTAATTACTGATGAATCCTGTTTTACAAGAAATGGCATTGTAAATTATCGAAACACTCGTACTTGGGCAGAAGAAAACCCCCATGAGACTGCTACAAGTCATTTTCAACGCACTTTATCCTTTAATGTGCGGTATGGTCTTATTAGTGATAATCTCATAGGTCCTTTTTTCTTATGGTGAAGGTTCAATAGAGAACGGTACTTTCATTTTTGCAAACAAATCTGATGGAACTCTTCGAAGATATTCCACCTCACGTGGTATTTCAATGATGGCGCACCTGCTCATTATTGTCGTGTAATGAATCATTTAAAATACACATTTAGTAAGCAATTAATTGGTCAAAACGGATGAGTAAAATGACCATCTCGACCTTACGCAGGCGGACTTTATTCTTTGTGGTTGGATGAAGTCGTTAGTCTATTCCGCTCGCATCGGCATACAAGAAGAATTGAGACATCTTATAACAGAAATTGGCACTACTATTAAACGTGCCCGGCTAGCATGGATTCGCAGAGCTGAACTATGTATTGAACAGAATGGCGGCAATTTTGAGTAATACCTCTGAAGAAATGTTTGCAGATTTATCAAGTAACCATTCTGATATTTAATAATTTTTAGAAAAAACCAAAAAGCACGCGATTTTTATTTTTTAAATCTACTTTTTATTAATTTTTTTCTGTTATTGAAAAATTTTCTATTTGTTTTTATAAACACTATGTTGTTCAAACATTGATGAAAAATTTTCTGTTTTAAATAGTTATCACTTTTTCGATCCAGTTGTGTGTGCTTTGTTTCTAATTAAGTTGAACTTCTCAAATTTTTTTTCCAATTTTAATAGACTTTATTACATCAATTTTCTCACCATTAAATTATCTACATAGTTAACTAGACATTTTATATATATATATTTTTTTTTTTGGTAAATTAATAACGTTATTTTATTCCAAACCGAAAGAAATGTACCTTCCGACAGAATTTTTTTTGTGTTTTACCCCGTTTTACTTAAAACCGAATTGAGATAGAGGCATGGGATTACTTTTATTCGGTTTCATAAATCAAAAACCTTAAGGAAGCACCAAATTTATCCCTCAATTTGTACTCAAAAACTTTAGTACGGTTTAATTTCATAGGAGCAGAAAACAGGGCTAAATGTTGAACTCGCTAACGATCCGTTTTCTGACCTATGTTTATATGAACTTTTTTCTTATTCTTGGCTATAGAATCAATCATCTCTCGAGAAATTGCCGTGCAATTTTAAATCGTCTGTAAATTATTCGGAATATTATTGTGTAAAGAATGAAAACCTCCAATTGTTTACGGCATTTGAGCCCCAAATTTTCCTCGTTCTTCCAGTAGTTTTCTTTAATAACATCTTAAGTTTGCTAAATTGTACTCTTTTGAATTTTATAGAATAAATTATGGATAAAGTTTCCACAGCTCTATTTACATCTCAGTTCGTCCTAATCCATCAATTTTGTCAATCGATACAAATATTTTATTTAAGAATACTATTTTCAATTTCTTAATTAATGTCTAAGACTTCAATTCAAATATAACAGCTCGGAAAATTATTTCGTTAATATTTTATTCAGCATTTTAAATAACGATAAACAGATCAAACGAATTCTACTGTTATCGGCCTGAACTTTTACCAGAACTTTCCCTTTATGGGATTTAAAAAAAATATTATCCCTTCCAGGCATAATAAATAAAACTTAATTATGAAAATAATAATGTTCAGTTATATCAACCAACTTATAAAATTTTAAAGAATTGCAAAATTTAAATAAATTCAAAAACTATTAAATTAAGAAAAAAATAAATCGAAGTAGATAATAGTATAATCAAAAACATATTAAGCTACTACAGAGACGGTGGGTGGGTCATGTTCTACTTTCTTACAGAATTAAGATTACGTGAACAAAACAAGACATGAAATGGAGCGAAGAACAAGAAATAAACAAGAAGGATGGAAGGTCGGTCTCTACTCTCTGAAGCAGTAAGGTGCCCCCTCCTTTTCTAAAGCCTAACAGGGCATTAATAAAGTTAGCCTGACAAAAGTAACGGGACTGTTTGGCAAAAAACAGCGTATCTTAAACCAGAGGAAGAAAATCAAACGGAAGGTTTTGTGAATGTTTGAGAAAGAGAATGCGAGAGAGTGAGAAAAGAGGAGGGGGCAAAGAGAATTGGAAGAACAAACTGGTCTTGTCCCGAATCGCATCCTCTCAATGCGACAGAAAGATAATCTACCACCTCTTTCTTTTTTTTTCTCTCTTAACGCTTCCTTCCACTTCCCGCGCATAAAACGGTACTGCAAGAATAATAATACATTTTTTTTTTTACTTTTAATATATTTCAATGAAATATAATTACTTTAAAAATTCTTCAAGTATTAAACATCATTTAATTATAAACTGCCGTTCAATAACAAATATTAAATAAAACTAATTTCTTAAATGTTTTTTTTTCTAAGAGTTAAAATTTAACTGCAAAAAGTTAGCATTTAATTTGAGTTCTTGTCAATTGCATCTCAACAATTTGTAATATTTTCAGAACCGTTTATTATATTTTTATAAAAATATATTATCAACTTTTAGCACTTTTTGACGAAAATGTTGGGATATGGAATTTGAATTTTAGAGATGGTTCTGGATAAAAAGAATGATTAAATAGATAGAATTCCTTGTTAATTACTGAATGACGAAGATATTTTTTAGACATCTTCTCTAGTCTTCCCACATATTCACCAATATATTAATTATCAGTTAAATTTTTATCATTAAATAGTAAAATGAACAGGAAACAGAAACATAAGACAACAAGACGACATAAATAACGTTCAAAGCTACTCAAACATACAGGTCTATAAAAAAATGCAATAACAAAATTACCAATACATTTCAATTATTGAATTTTAATAATACAATTAAGTAAAACAATATGACCGGCAAACTTCTAAACTTACATCCATTCCTCTCGGCTATAGAAATAAACAAATAGATCTTTCATTCTGATATATATTAAATATGAGCCGGTTGTTACTTCACGGATACTAAAAAAAAAACCTGAGCGCATCACAAAATACAAAAAATAAAATAAAATAAATGCGATATTAATTATTAAAAAAAAACCGTAAAATGATTTTATAATAAATAAATACATGAATATATGTAGTATAAAAAAAGTGCAACATAAATCACAATTCAGAAGGCGTTAATGAAAATTATTTAAGCACATATTTATACCGCATGATTCAATAAAGATTTCACAAATTTAAAAGCATTTAAAAATTTACTGAGATAATTTATAGAATTGGTTGAGATATCATTTCAAAGCAAAACACATCAAATTTTGACTCGCGTAGTTCATTAGTACTGAATATCAGCGTTAGCACCAATGTTGTTAAAAATTAATACATTTACTGGTGCGGAACGTGCTCGCTGTGCGTTTTGGTTTTATGATTTGCAGTCAAAAACTGCAGTTTAACAATTAAATAAATAAATTTTGTAATTTTCGTAGAGTACGGTAGGGAGCCTCCTAGTAATCATACAATTTACTCTTGGTCCCAAACTTTCGTTGTTCTGTTAAACATACAAAATACACCAGGAAGCCCACGCGTCCTTGAAGCTACTGTGGAACAACTCAGAGAAAGCTTTTGCACGTACTCCGAAGAAATCAACTCGACGTTCGTCACGAGAAACTGGCATTCCATAAACGATTTTTTGGCGGGCATTACGTAAAGGAAGGCACATGAAGCCGTATAAAATTACCGCGATTTAAAACACAATTGACGAAAAAAAAGTTGCTCGGTTGCAGTTTTATGTGGAAGTGATGACAGATTTGCAGACGATACATTTTTAGTGAAGAGTCAAAGTTTCACATCAGTTGCAAAATAAACACCAATAACTGCCGAATATGGATTAGCGAAACCCTCATGAAACTTTGCAGCACAATCGTGATAGCCCTAAGGTCAATGTTTTTTGTGCTCTAGGCAAAGAAAGACTGTACGGTCTGTTCTTCTTCGGTTTAAACCCAACTTATCGTTGGGCTTGGCATATGCAGCCTTATATTCGGTTCAGTCAATAAGACAACAGAAAATGACTTCCCTTACTTTTCGTAAAACAAAATCTGATGTGGATACCACATGACTTCCTTGTACGCCTATTAATAAATTACATATACACATTTAAAAAAAAAATGAAAAGTACATAAAATTTTATTTCATTAATAACTTCTAATATTTTGCCTTTTTTACTGTTATTATTGAATTATTATTTATTGTAATTTTGTTTACAATCACAGGTTAACAATTATTAATAAATCAATATATTTAAATAAAAAAATAAAAAAAATAAAAAAAAGGAAATTAAGTCAGATTCCAGCCGACGTGCCTTCAGATTGCACGATCCAAATACTCCATTAATTAAAATTTTATTTGGCTATAACTCTGGAACCAGTGAAAATAAGTACCACTTAGGATATACCGTTCAAAAGCTCTCTATGAGGGCTAATTATTGCAATTAAGAAAAAGTCCAAAATCCAATTTCTTTGGATTTCGGGCTTTTTTGGACACTTTTGGTCCAGTTGATTGCAATCAAAAGAGAAGTGCACACACAATTGGATGTTACAACAGTCCTAAATCCAAAATTTCAACATTCTACGGCCAATCGTTTTTTAGTTATGCGAGATACATACGTACGTACAGACGTCACGCCGAAAATAGTCAAAATGAATTCAGGGATGGTCAAAAATGGTTATTTCCATTAAAATCTGAAAACCGAAATTTTTCGTGATCAAATACCTCCTTTACTTCGTTCAAGGAACTAAAAATGCAAAAAATATTTATTATTTTTTAAGAATTTCTAACAAAGCTCCTTTACATTACCCTTAAATTTCCTCATTAAATAATACTTATTTTCCTCATTAAAATAGTACATATTTTAAAGCACTATAATTTTCCGAAGTGATTTCAGCCTTATGTCAGGCACCGACAAACGTAAGGTTATCACATGTAACATACAACCATTTTCTTCAAAACCGAATCAGAAAACAGTTATCCTAACTGTATCCTAATTTTTAACCTATTAAATAACAATTTGCAACAACAGTAATTTTCCTAAAATGGATTATCTTGATAAAAAGTCATATCTTATTAATCAAATTAAAATTAATTATTCAAAAACGATTTGATACTTTTTTGTACATTTATGTACTACTCTTAGTACTATTAGCAAAAACACAATTTCCCAATAAGTGAAATTTTAATTAAAAATTTTATAAAATTCACACAGAATTGAGAAAAAAATAACTTTAATGAGGATACGAAATAGAAGCTTTAAAAAAAATAACGGTCAAACTAGGATTTCATATTTAAATCACGAATCGTTCTTTAATATTTAAGATTACACTTTTTTTACGGATGAACTAAACATATATTTAACGAGCAGGATAAAATGATAAATCAAATAATGTCAAACTTTTCCGGGATCAAACTTAAGACCGGCTAATCTTGATGGCGGCATGCTGATCACTCTTGGCCCGATGTACACAACTGTCATGTAATATCGCAAGATCACGTAATTTTTTTTTGATATTAAAGGCATTATAATAAAGATAGGTAGCTAAAGAAAATTATTATTAGATCCAGTCCTATGTAAACCGTTAAAATATAGAAAAACCTCTACCGATAACGTAACATAAACAAACAAACTATACAAAAACACTGTCTCGTAAAATAATTTACCGCTTCACAGTCTAATAATTTTCATTCCTATTAATAATTATTTACGATATAAAAATGTGATAAAAATAATTCGGATTAACTAATTAAATTAAGGGACGAACATAATAAAAAAGAATGTAATCCAAACAATTCCAGAAAAAAAAATAATAAAAACAATAAAATTAACTACGAAGGTCAATTACGTTGAAAGACAATGACTCAGAAACTGACCTGGCAATTAAATTAAATAGGTCATAATTAACACATTATGGAGAGGCTAATACAATGAATGAGAAGGGAGAGGGATAGAAAAAAAGGAGATAATGATGATGAAGTGGGGAACTATGTGTATAACTGTAAAACATAACTTAACAATAATGACTACAATAGAAGGCAGCAACATTAATTCTTTCCGTAACATTTATTTAATTAATTATTTTTTTAATTACACATTATTTTATTAATTCAACAATATACCAATTAAATAGCTATTAATTAATTACTAAAAATAACTTTGATATAAATAAAATATTAATTATTAAACTAATTAATTAATTAAAATTCATTAGCTATTTGGAATAATACTACCAACCATAGCAACAATAACAAAAGTATTAAATATGAGCAAGGTGGAGTCAGATGAAGTAAATAATGAACGTACAAAAGGTAGTTGTTACATTAGATAGTTATAGTGTAATACGGGTTTAAAAGGATTGGATGTCTAGATAATCAATTAAGAATTTACATTAGGTAGCCGCTTTACTAAACGTTCACGTCTGTATAATTTAATCTTACAAATAATGAAAAGATATATTACCGGAGGAATTAAATTTTATTTACTTATTTATTATTACGAATAACAATGTTAAAATTCTTTTCAAACTAAAATGATTTATACCTTAAATATGACATAAAAATTACATAAATTTATGTAGTTTTAAATTTTAATTTTTCTTTTTGTCAGTATAAGTACATAGTGAAATACATATTAAAGGTCTTACATGTACAGCATTTAAACAAATTTAGGGTTCAACTACGCAGATAGAACAGCTAACATTTACAGGAACCAAATTGCAACAGTAATAATTGAAGAACATAGGAAAGATGCCGTAATAAAAAAGGGAGTCCGACAAGGATGTTCCCTATCCCTGTTATTTTTCTTAATCTTTACATAGAACTAGCAGTTAATAATGTTAAAGAACAATTTAGATCCGGAGTAACAGTCCAGCGTAAAAACATAAAGATGCTACGATTTGCTGATGATAAAATAATTCTAACCGAGGGTAAAAAAGATTTAGAAAAAATAATAAATGGCATTGATGAAGTTCTACGCAAGAACTACCGCATGAAAAATGAAAATGAACAAAGCATACGAAAGTAATGAAATGTACTATAAGTGAAGTAGATGTAACACTGAATATAAAAATAATACGAGAAAAGACTATAGAGTAGAAGAATTTTGTTATTTGGGAAGTAGAATTACTAAAGATGGACGAAGCAGAAGCGATGTAAAATGTCAAGTAGCACAGGCGAAACGAGATTTCTTATATTTTTATCAGAAACATAATTCGCTTACAACAAAAATTAATTTAAACGTCAGGAAAACTTTTTGAAAGTATTTGTTTGGAGCGTAGCTTTATATGGAAGTGGAACTTGGACGATCGGAGTATCTGAGAAGAAAAAATTAGAAGCATTTGAAATGTGATGCTATAGAAAAATGTTAAAAATCAAATGGGTGGATAAAGTGACAAATGAAGAGGTGATGCGGCAAATCGACGAAGAAAGAAGCATTTCTAAAAATATAGTTAAAAGAAGAGACAGATTGATAGGCCACATATTAAGGCATCCTGGAATAGTCGCTTTGATATTGGCGGGACAGGTAGATGGGAAAAGCTGTGAAGGCAGGCAACGTTAGGGTGCAGGCAAAACCCATCGGATTGGTCTAGTGGTGAACGCGTCTTCCCAAATTAACTGATTTGGAAATAGAGAGTTCCAGCGTTCAAGTCCTAGTAAAATCAGTTATTTTTCCACGGATCTGAATACTAGATCGTGGATACCGGTGTTCTTTGGTGGTTCTTTCTTTTTCCTGTTTAGCCTCCGGTAACTACCGTTTAGATAATTCTTCAGAGGATGAAATGTATGAGTGTAAATTAAGTGTAGTCTTGTACATTCTCAGTTCGACCATTCCTGAGATGTGTGGTCAACTGAAACCCAACCACCAAAGACACCGATATCCACGATCTAGTATTCAAATCCGTGTAAAAATAACTGGCTTTACTAGGACTTGAACGATGGAACTCTCGATTTCCAAATCAGCTGATTTGGGAAGACGCGTTCACCACTAGACCAACCCGGTGGGTTTTCTTTGGTGGTTGGGTTTCAATTAACCACACATCTCAGGAATGGTCAAACTGTGACTGAACAAGACTACACTTCATTTACATTCATACATATCATCCTCTGAAGCATTATCTGAACCGTAATTACCGGAGGCTAAATAGGAAAACGTAAGGGTGCAGGCAAACAAATTGTTAGGCATGTTGGGGGTATACCGACTGGCACTAGGTATCTTGGACAGCCGCATCAAACCAGTCAAATGACTGAAAACAAAAAAAATAATTATATATTAGTACTTTTTATTTTTATTTTATAATGAAATGATCATACGATGTGGACGCGTCGAAAAAAGTACATTTTTGCGGCTGACATATAAAATTATTATAAATTTTATTCGTGAAATTTAACAATTTTATTAATTTTATTAATTAATTTATTAAACAAATTTAATTGTTATTAAACAAATTTATTAATTTTAAATTAATAAAATTTTCCGATTTTATTTTAAGAAAAGAATACCTTTTAGTTCCTTCTGGATTCTTTTTTCTTAATTGAAAGAAATCCGTTATCCTGATCCTTCTGTTACAATGCATTAGTCTCTATCTCGTTTTATATTTCCGAAAAACATTTCAACTTCAAAGCTTACAACTAGATGGGTTTTGTGTATAAATGGAAATAATTCCATTAATTTTTTATTTTTTTTAATCTGATGAGGTATTACTGTATCTCGACGGATAATAAACATTTTACTTCAGGAAGTTTTTTTTAGCTTATAAAAATATTAATTGAAAAAAAAAAATGATTTTCCTTTAATAAAAAAAGAAAATGTTCTTTGAAAACTATGAACAATATCAGAGGAAAAACCAACTAAACGATAAGAAATTTTTGCAATTTATTAAAGATCGGGCATGCATTCCTCAGTGGATATGTTATTCTTGTGAGGGTTTATTTTTCAGTAACTATGTAGTTAACTTTAATGTAGATAAAAATTAACAGAAATTCCACAATAATTGAAAATAAACCAATGAAAATAAGTACCACTTATTACATATCGTTGAAAAGCTCTCAATAAAGACTTATAACTGCAGTTAAAAAAAAGTCCAAAATCCGAATTTTTTGGAAGGTTTTTTGAACACTTGTGGTTCAGTCGATTGCAATCAAAAGGGAAGGTGCACAACTGGATGTTACAACAGTCCTAAATCGAAAATTCCAACATCCCACGGCTAATAGTTTTTGAATTATGCAAGATACGAACGTACAGACGTCATACCGAAACTAGTCAAAATCAATTCAGGGATGGTCAAAATGGATATTTCCGTTGAAATCTGAAAACCGAACTTTTTCCGATCACAATACTTCCTTTACTTCGTACAAGGAAGTAAAAATGAAATTAAAATTAAAATGAATGTGGTAAACAATAAATTAGAACTATTTAAACAACATAAACTATGTAAATATTTCCATTTAAAGTTTACAGAAATTGTAAAAACCAAATTGAGAGAGTGCACCGGTCTAGTGGTTAAACTCGTCGTCGCAGTTAACTGATATTCGAAGTCGAGGTTCTACGGTTCAAATTCTAGTGAAGATTAGTTGCTTTTATACAGATTTGAATACTACCCAATGGATACAGATATACTTTGATGAGTGGGGTCCAATTAACTACACATATGGGCAATGGTTAGACTGAGTCTGTACAATACTACACCTATTTAAATGTCATATACATCAACCTCATCTTATTGGGCTGTGGGGAGTATCTTATTGCTAACTATTTGAACAGACTGCAATGTACACATTAAGCAAACAACTGAGGGAAGACAATGAAAAAAAATTAGTTATTAAAGAGTTAATAGGCCGAATAAGTACATTTTTTTTACCAATTTCAAGATCGTGTAAAGTTGAGTTAGATTTTTAAAATTGATCAAAAACACGTAATTTAGTTTTAGCCTTTTCATCAATTTATTAATTTATTTTTTAATTTCTATAATGAAATTACAAAAAAAATGTAAACACAGTAGAAATTAGAGAATAAAATACGACCTCCATTTATGAAGCAAATTATTAAGCTTTAGTCCACCCCTAGATGTGGGTTAATTAACGAAAACATTTCAATGAATCAATTGATTCCGTTAAAAACCGACGGGTTAATGCAAATATCTAATCTTTCGTATAATTTTCATATGTTAAACACTCAACCGACTGAAGCACGAAGTATTTAGTTTTTGATTCAGATAAAATTCAGGTACAATCTGAGGCTGAATAATTTCTATTTCTTTTAAACTCAGCCACAGCAAATAACATATCATCTAAAATGATTTACTTTGTTTTTGTTTTTTTTTTTAATAATCAGACGACGACATCGTCGTTGTCATCGCATTAAATGACAAACAGGTATTAATTATCGATTTCATAAAGTTAAGTTCAGAAATATCCACATATATATTCGATGCTAAACGGCTGATGCTTTCTTTTAGGTAGATTTCATAAGAAAGCTACCTATTGTAATGGGTACCATGATTCGACTTCCGGAAAATTTCGACATATCTTCGCGTTTCACATCCCCCAGACCCCAAAACCACCTCAGCTCAAAAGTTTAAGTATATATATATATACATACATACATATTTCACTTTCTTGTGGACACGATAACTGCCGTCATTTTGCGCGCCAATCACTTCAAATTGTTCCTTAAAAATCTCGTCCCAAAATCTCGGTCGAGTTCGTTGACGGCCAAAAGAAAACCATAGGGGAGGAAAGGGGGGGGAGCTTTTTCGAAAAAACAAAATATCGCTATAACTTTCTTATTAAGTAAAATATGGAATTCGTTTAAAGTTCTTACTATTCTTTGAATAAGGGCCTAAAACTTATATATAAGTAATTTTTTTTATATCGCCAACCATTGGCACACGGGGTGGAAAAAATGGGGTTTCGAAGACAAAAGAAAATCATACCTCCTTAATAGGCACAACATCGAATCGGTTTAAAGTGGTCGTTAGTCCTCCAAACATTATCTAAAACTTTTGCCTGTAACAATTTTTGATATGGCCAACCCTTACGGCAAGGGATGAGCAAGATGTTGCTGGAATTGTAAGAAGATGGGGCTAGTCGTATGCTTTTTTTTTTTTTTTTTTGTCTTCAGTCATTTGATTGGTTTGATGCAGCTCTCCAAGATTCCCTATCTAGTGCTAGTCGTTTCATTTCAGTATACCCTCTACATCCTACATCCCCAACAATTTGTTTTACATACTCCAAACGTGGCCTGCCTACACAATTTGTCCCTTCTACCTGTCCTTCCAATATTAAAGCGACTATTCCAGGATGCCTTAGTATGTGGCCTATAAGTCTGTCTCTTCTTTTAACTATATTTTTCCAAATGCTTCTTTCTTCATCTATTTGCCGCAATACCTCTTCATTTGTCACTTTATCCACCCATCTGATTTTTAACATTCTCCTATAGCACCACATTTCAAAAGCTTCTAATCTTTTCTTCTCAGTTACTCCGATTGTCCAAGTTTCACTTCCATATAAAGCGACACTCCAAATACACTTTCAAAAATCTTTAACTGACATTTAAATTAATTTTTGATGTAAACAAATTATATTTCTGACTGAAAGCTCGTTTCGCCTGTGCTATTTGGTATGTTATATCACTCCTGCTTCGTCCATCTTTAGTAATTCTACTTCCGAAATAACAAAATTCTTCTACCTCCATAATCTTTTCTCCTCCTATTTTCACATTCAGTGGTCCATCTTTGTTATTTCTACTACATTTCATTACTTTTGTTTTGTTCTGGTTTATTTTCATGCGATAGTTCTTGCGTAGGACTTCATCTATGCCGTTCATTGTTTCTTCTAAATCCTTTTTACTCTCGGCTAGAATTACTATATCATCAGCAAATCGTAGCATCTTTATCTTTTCACCTTGTACTGTTACTCCGAATCTAAATTGTTCTTTAACATCATTAACTGCTAGTTCCATGTAAAGATTAAAAAGTAACGGAGATAGGGAACATCCTTGTCGGACTCCCTTTCTTATTAGGGCTTCTTTCTTATGTTCTTCAATTGTTATTGTTGCTGTTTGGTTCCTGTACATGTTAGCAATTCTTCTATCTCTGTATTTGAACCCTAATTTTTTTAAAATGCTGAACATTTTATTCCAGTCTACGTTATCGAAAGCCTTTTCTAGGTCTATAAGTCGTATGCTAAACAGGTGAAACTTTTATTACGTGCAACCACTGTCGTATTGAGTATATTTGAAGTTTTTCTTTACTTTTAAGATGGAAATCTTTTTTATCCCCTACTTAGCACTGATGAAATTTACCTCCGCCTTCCGGCGTACCGAAAGGGATTTTTTTATGTTACAATACATCAATGAATTCATGTAAGAATTTTCATTCTGAAGACGACCGAGAAATTTACTGGATAGCATTAAATAACGCACATATAGTACTAACTTACGTAACCCACCGGGTTGGTCTAGTGATGAACGCGTCTTCCCAAATTAGCTGTTTGGAAGTCGAGAGTTTCAGCGTTTCAGTCCTAGTAAAGTCAGTTATTTTTACACGGTTTTGAATACTAGATCGTGGATACCGGTGTTCTACGGTGGTTGGGTATTCTATTAACCACACATCTCAGGAATGGTCGAACTGAGACTACACATCATCCTCATTCATTCTCTGAAGTAATACCTGAACGGTAATTCCCGAAGGCTAAACAGGAAAAAAGAGTGCTAACTAACGTAATTTATCGAAAGGTGAATGAGACACGATCTATACGTTTACGTTACTTTGGGGACGTACTATTAATGTACGATAATTTCACTACATCTAGACATTTCTGTTTGAAATCAAAATGCGCATAATTTCAACGTCATTTAACGCAGACGACTTGCGATAAAGGTCTGTCTGTTTAGCAGTACATTCAAACTTATCGGCAAAGATTAAACACGACACGACAGAGAAGTACACGTCGAATAATATTCCAGGGTGCAGTAGTACGACAGAATGACATAGTGGTAGTAAACAGCGCGACCACAAATGGAAGATACGATTCTTTGGGTTATAGAGACTAACGGTTAAATGAATGACAAATAAGCAAGGTTTTACTGAACAATATTTATTTATTTATATTTATATTATTAATATATAAAAAGTCTCTTAACCAATTCTACGATTTACATATATTTTATTTCTTTTTTAATCTTTGAACTTCTCAACTCAATTTACCAACTTATGATTAAACACAATCACATGAAACTTATTTATTAAAAATATTGAGAAATTATAAAACTTTACGATCGTAGAAATATATATAAAAAAACAGTTACTTTTAACAAGTACAAAATTAATTTAAAGTGAAGCTAATTTTATATTAAGTCTATATAATTCGTTATTCAATCACTTTCTATAAAATTTAATTAATATACGCTTCAATTCAGTTAAAGGAAATTCAACTCGACTAATCATTAGTAGAACAGGCAACGATTATTTAAAACGTTACATCACAAAAAAAAAATACCAAAACGTTTTAATAATGAAAGTTATTAATGTTAACAAATGAGGGGACAGATGATAAATCTGACGTTCACTCCTAAGTTTTATGGACCAATAATCTTTTTTGAAATAGTATAGTTTATACCCCATTATTATATACACATGAAACTGTAAGTAGACTAATTTATCTTTTTTCTTACGATCTTTGCTTTTAATATAAACACTTAAATTACTGAAATAAATAATAAAAAATCATTTCAACTCATCCTCATTAAATAGCGTACAATATTTAATCGTGAATCCGTTACTCAATATTAAATGTATTTATACAAAATAATTAATATAAAACGAGCTCAACGTATATAAATGTAAGTAGAAATTTACTACAACACATAAACCCAACTATCAAGAAAAGCATAACTACAGTAATAGATTGAAAACTTCCACCATCTACCGCGACACATTCTCTAATATATCAGCATCAAATAATATAAATATGTTTTTGACATCAATGAAAAAACTTCTATAAATATTAAAACTAGTTTAACGGAAAATAAAAAAACGGTTAATTCGTTAAGGTCAACACGTAAACACATTAGGTCAACGCATAAACTAGTTATTAGACGAGTTATTGGATAAAAACTTGTTAGATATATATTCCATAAAATTGGGAACATACAGAAAATCCATCGGCAAAGTCTTAATGTTAAAGGTAGTAGTTAGAATCAGGTTAAATTTGGTGAATGATTTTTTAGCTTTCGAAACAACTGGGCGTTGTATTAATCGTCGAAGAATATTACGACGCATTCTTCGACATTGGCAAAAGAAAATTAAAATAAACGAACCGTTGACGATGAAATCGGTTACTAGCGGTACATTTTAAAAATAATATTAATAAAATAACGCTGAATTGTCTGCATATTCGTTAGAAGTGTACAATAGCGGGCGGCGTATTGCTGTGCACATAGGCTGGCCTACCGCGCGCTATTAACTATTCCGAACTTTGAAAATGTGCTATACACTATTTAAGTATACGAAGCTATACGAGATGTTTTCTTAAAGGACTGACTAACTGTTCCACCCGTCCTATAAGTCTCTCGCACGCAATGTGCACAGCTATACGCCGCCCGCTATACCTTTTCGTATTTAGAAAGACTAGAAGAACCGGTTTTATTCCTTAAGAACTCTAGCCGTTATACCTATTTTCCAGATACTAAATAGTAAACAAAAACCTCACCCAGGATCGTTCTCAAGCAGTTCCCATCCGAACGCACCAAGAATGGATCATCTCTGCCGGTTACGGCATCCTCAGTACAGATTTAGACACATACAAACAGGAAGACAAGTCAAGGAAACAGGAACGGATGGTGAAAAAAATCAATTTATCTTAAAAAGAACCGCTATACGAAACAAACAACCCAATTTAAAGCGAGACTAATAGGTTCCTTTCAAGCAACA
Source organism: Lycorma delicatula (assembly GCF_047948215.1). Lineage (NCBI taxonomy): Eukaryota > Metazoa > Arthropoda > Insecta > Hemiptera > Fulgoridae > Lycorma > Lycorma delicatula. The sequence goes on from NC_134460.1 coordinate 86,585,546, forward strand.
GGCGTCCACCTCGTCCACAATCGATCAGAGATCGGGACATTTTCCTTTATTAAAGAACTTCTAGAGAACAGGTACGAGTTTCTATATCAAAATTTTCTTTCATACTCGGATCATGTGATATGGAATTATCCTACCGAATTATACACACGATACAGCCAGATGTTCACCGGAGAGGAGGTATTAACGTGTATTTAAATATAGACTCATACATTTTTCGTTAGGCTTTTTCAAAATTGTAATTTTTTTCCGTTCAGGCCATCTATGGACCACGTATAACAATCCTTATTTAGGTTTTACTTACTCACTCTTTTATTTTCCCTATTTTCTGTTTAGTCTTCAGAACCGCTGTAAGGTATTACTTCAGGGGATGATTTGAATGAATGTAAATGAAATCCAGTCTTGTACAGGCTCAATTCCTGTGTGGTTAATTGAAACCCAACCACCAAAGAACACTGGTATCCACGATCTAGTATTCAAATCCGTATAAAAGTAACTGTCTTTACTATGATTTGAACCTTAGAACCCTTGACTTAGTAATCAGCTGATTTACGATGAAGATTTCAAAACTAGACCAACCCGGTGGGTCTATTTTATCATCCCAATAATTTTTATTCTAACTCTCCCTTCTTTTCTTCTCTTCCCTCAAACTGTAGGACTGTATTTTATACCTCTGTCCAAAACTGTTCAATGTCCATTTCTTCAGTATCCTTAATCGTTCTCGACATCCATTGATTTTTATTTTTTATTGAAGTAGTAGTTGAAAATAGTTTAAGATAAAAATTTTATTCTGAACCGATATTATTTTTGACATTCTACACAATATTACGGCATCTAATTAATAGTATGCATTAACGTAACTAAAACTTCTTTTATTTTCTATTAAATCACTTTACATTTTGTAAAGCAAAGTTTTTCGTGGTAGTTTTCTTTCGTAGTTACTGGTTAATATTTGGGTGATTCCTTTGTTACTAAAGGTAGCAAATTTAGCAGCTGATAACAGATTATATAATTCATAAAATAAGATATTCATTTCCTCAAAGTTTTATCCTAAAGTTTGCTACCAAAGATAACGTTTTTTGATTAAAAAGGCAACTTAAACATCTTACTAAGCAAAAATTAATGTACATTAAAACTGTACCGTTTTGCCTGGTTTTCAAACACACACAAGAAAACAATTTTAACTCTTCAATGAATTCTTTTTTAAATTTATTTCCCAGAATATACCCTTCCAGAAAATTGTACAATTATTATACACTTTAATATTATAATAAAAATGAGAGAGATAAAAAGAATAAGATATCTCAAAAGTAAATATTATTTCAGAACTTATAATACGAATAAATGGGGTAAGATAAACAACTCCATTTAAAAGCTAACAAAATTTAAAACAACTCAAATATTAATAGAATACGCAAAACTCGGCAATGAAAACTTTGTAATATAGTCGATCAAAAGTTGTTAGCTGTGTTTATAAGCGTGAAATACAAACTTGTTTCTCAGTTATAATTATTGCCTAGAACCATTGAAATAATTTATATTGCAATAATTTTACGCAGAATTATATTTAAAGCGACAAAAATTTTTATTTACAAAAGTTAGTCGCTATAAAATTAACTAACTAATAAATAGTTTCGAATAAGTAATTTAGGTATAAAAACATTAAACATTGTATTTGGCGTGCAATATACTACACTGTACAGTTCAACGTGTTACAGGAACATGTTTTCGTATTCTCAATGCAGAACACGAACTAGATTACCACATATCATTACATCATGCCAGTTAACTTTTTCAATAGCATATTTTTGATTCAGTCTCATAAAAAAAAATTACACATTTAGCTTATTGTATATAAAATTACATTTTCAATTAAGAATAACGTACTTGATTAACATAAATATTTAATAATTAAAGTAATTTAATAATTTTACTTTCACATAATTCCATAACTCATTCTACATATATTCCTTTCTACTGGGGGAAAAAAAAAAAAAAAAATATATATATATATATATATATATATATATATAATATAAGTAGTTCAAAATATTTTGGAATAAATTAACAATAATCTTGAATTATGAGGTAAATCCTGACATTCACCTCCTCGTGATAGAGAGGAGGCAACGACTGATTATAGCATGTTATATGAAGGGACCGGCAAATGAATAAAGGGCTGAGTATATTTCGGGATAAGAAGATTCCCTCCAGCAGCTGCCTACAGACTCTTGGAGGGTGGATGAGCGGGTAGAGGTTAGGGCATTCTATTGTCCCTAAACAGCCCCTGCCCCTTTTACGGCAGAAATGGCCCTAAAAGGCGGAAGAGCCAAAATTGGTCGACGGCATTAGGACGCAGAAGGTAACGGGAAACAACTGCATAATGATGCTGAAAGATATCCCTTTGTGAGTTCACATGACATGGCTCTGTTCAATGTAAAAATGGACCGCTAACCTCTACTAAGGAGAAGGCGATTAAAAGAAAAAGAATTTTTAATACTATCGAATCTCTTAACTATGCATACGTATTCACAAATACTTTTTATTTTTTTTTACAGGGAAAGTGCTAAGTACTACTGCATTCGAATGTTACCACCCGACTGCATGGAAGTAATCTGCTGGTCAGAGAATACAACGTTCCAATTTTTTTGGAAAATCAAATAAAAATAGCGGGAATGATTTGGAACATATGAAGCGTACGCTAATTGCCTAATGTATAACCTAAAGCCGGTTTCTGTTGTTACTACTGGAAATAGAGAGCGTCTGAGCTATGCAACAAGTAGGAGCTAGCATGTGGACGCTAACATAGACTATGCCATGTCGGCTACTCTAATCAAAAAATAAAAGTAAAAAAAAGGAGCGATTGGTAATTGTTCCTTTTTTACCTCAGGAACAATTTAAAAAGTGTGTAAAAAATTTTTATCAGATGCTGCAATCCAGCTTTAATTCAAATTTATTTTTCGGAAATATAAAACGTTATAGTTAACTTCACTGGCTGCGACACGTAGTTTGAGAATCGATTCCTACATTTATAAAATTCGGGTTTTTTTCAAATTTTAAATACCGTACTTTTCATAACGCCTTTCTAACAGTTACTCACATTCTACTGATAGTTTATTATTGAACGGTTAAGTATGATAAAAGATAAAATGTACGAATAGTCATGAGTGGGCTAAATTATTATATTAAAGCTCCATTAAACCGGAAGTACAAAAATAAATGAAGTTTGTACTCATTGGTTATGACATTCGTAATTTCTGATAATGTAACGAAAATCAACCGAACAAACATTATTCTTAAATTAGTAAAAATCTTTTAATTATAAAAACGATGTATACAAATGTTCATAAAGTATGGTATTCCTAAACTAAAATTTCAAAAGTTAAATATAGAAAAATGAAATTTATAAAATGTTCCAACCTCGAAACAACTTTAGTTTTTCAGTATGAGACAACTACATCACATCCATCCAGGAGAGGTCCAAGCGGGGATAACTCAAACATTTTAAATAGAAAGGGCAGAGAATAAATTAGACAAGGCAATTTTAAAAGGTATTAAAAAACAAAATTTTTAACGTAAAAACATCGGGCTATGAGAAATCTAATAAAAACTGTGGTCTCATTTAATGTTTTTCACAGGTAGTTTCAAAACCGGTTTACAGCATCTCTTAAATATTTGTGCAGTAGTAAAACACTAAAAACAATAAAATTTTGCAAATGTTTTCGCTTGTTGTTTTAGCAAATGTTTGTATTTCAATATGGTATTAGATTTTTAATGATGGTCTCGTAAATATTATTTGCATTGTATATATATATATATATACACATATCTGAAAATAGATCATTATTATGGAATTGCTGCAACACAAAATTACAAATGGAGAGTAGATTACAGATAAGCCTTGACTCGGCGACACTAAATTACTTTGTATTTATTGTTACTCGCTTTAATTTAAACTGGAATATATATTACAGTTAATGAAATAGAGTATTCAAAGATCAAATGCAATTCGTATACATCTCGAGTTAAATTAGGCGTACATACTTCATTGTAACTTGTGTACTCTACTACCCTTTTAGTTAAAATAAAGTTCTTTCATGTTAAGCTCGGTGAAAATTACACAAGTTTTACCCAAACTGTTAACACTTTCAAAAGTTTCTGTTGAATACACTTAAAAAATTTATGAGGGGAACATAAATAAATAGAAATTTAAAAATTATATCATAATGTTTGTGTATATCAAATAATGATGTTTACAAATCTTTTTAAAAAAGAAAAATCTCCAAATATTTTAACAAAATCATTCAAAATAGAAAATGGAACGCACAAGGAAATGATAATCTATAATCAGATCCGCTAAAAAAGAAATATAACGAAAAATAAAATCTACTAAATAAACAAAATCCACGACTTAGCTGTTTCAGCTAACTTGCTTCACTTTATTTTGTATGTATTTTTGTTGTTTTATAAACGCAAGTGGAATTTTTTTGCACTTCGCAGGTGTACATTTTTCTTCATTAATATTTTCTACCTTTAATATGTTTTAATATACTCCATAATATGTTTTATAATAATGCTTTGTTTGACGATCGAAACTGGAATTTAATAATTTAACTTCCTTTTTTATCATTTTTTTTTGTACCTCCCGTCAGCTAATTTACTTTAATTAACTTAAAATGTGCAGATTTTGAAAATATTGTTTCGTTTAATACACAGTTACGAATTTGATGTTTCATTTTTAACTTTTTTTTTGTCTTCAGCCATTTGACTCGTTTGATGCAGCTCTCCAAGATTCCCTATCTAGTGCTAGTTGTTTCATTTCGGTATACCCGCTACATCCTAAACAATTTGTTTTACATATTCCAAACGTGGCCTGCCTACACAATTTTTTCCTTCTACCTGTCCTTCCAATATTAAGGCGACTATTCCAGGATGCCTTAATATGTGGCCTATAAGTCTGTCTCTTCGGTTAGCTATATTTTTCCAAATGCTTCTTTCTTCATCTATTTGCCGCAACACCTCTTCATTTGTCACTTTATCCACCCATCTGATTTTTAATAAAAATCTCATTTTTAATAAACTTCGAAATTCTTACTTTGTACTTTATTCATACCGTTTCACTCAGAATCAGATTTTCTACAGCTTTGTTTAAAACTTTTATGAGTTTATTTCCCACTTAACATAATTATTTTACACCAAACATAAAATAGTGTCTCAATCTTTTGTCTTTTATCATACATTTCTCGAAAACTACTAAAAATAGAATTCTGGATCTTTTTTCTACTTTTCAGGTCAGAATTATTGTAAAACCACTCAATTTTACCGGTGGCGAAAACATCAGAGCGAAATCTTTCGCCAGCTGCCAATCGCTAAGGAAGTTTTCCAAACCTATGTTAATATGAACGTTTTTCTTTATTTTCACAGTAAAACATATTCTGAAAGTTTGTTACATTCTTCGTGAATTAACCAGTATAATACAGAACACACTACTATAAAATAATATATAACTAGTAGTAAAATTATATTATATTAAAAAAATTATTCTACTACGTCACACGAAGCAGACTACCGATACAACTTCTAGAAACAATTTTCAACAGTTTTCACTTTATAAAATGCAGTTTTCTTTTTTAACCTTGCAGATATAATATTGGAGTAATAACAAAAATGTAAGCAGACATTATTAAAATTATATGATACTCGTAAAAAATAAATTGAGAGCATATATTATTTATTTTAAAGCACCAAGTTTATTTTTATAAAAACTTCTAAAAAATTACAAATAAAAATATACAGATGATTATTTAAATTATCATCTATTTTAAAAGTAAATAAATTTACCTTTTTTTAGATTTGCAGAAATGAAACAAAATCGTATTATTATATAACTGAACACATGCCCCTCCTGCAACTTACAGACTTAGAATAAAATGTAATCAGGGTAAAGCACGTACAATAAAAATAATAATCTATTCAAATTTCACCGTAAAAAATGAGAACACCATTGAATTGGTTTAAAACCTAAATGAAAAATTCCGACTAAATCCAATCACCGACCTGCTTAATATTTAATCCTTCTCTATATATTAAAAAATAAATAAATAAAATCGATTACTGTTAATATAATCTTTATTTACATAATGGTAGTAAAGAAAAATTTTTAAATCATTTTTTTGTAGCTAAATAAATATAATACAAAATTATTAAAATGCATTTAACCTATTTTAACAAAAAAAAAAGATAATAAAACCTTAAAAAAATAGTTCATAACTTAACTTAAAATTATGAAACATATTAGCAATGTAAACGACAACATGCGGTTTTGAATTCTTTTACGAAATTAAACCAACAGCTTAAGCAATGATATCTAAATTGGCCATAAAAATTAACTACAATATTTATTTTACATCAATTTGCTGTTTAATAGAAACTAAATTAAAATATGAAATTATAATTAATTAAAATAATTTAATATAAATTAATAAAATGTACAATAAGGTAACACTAACTATTATTATTAATAAACTATTTGAAAATAACCTTGAATGCGCATACAATATAATTAAATTGGTATTTTTCTTTTTAATTACAATAGGAAAAATGATTTATTAAAAAAAAAAAGAACTATTTGCTATAATAACAAAACTAATAAAATTCATATTAATACACGATGTTATCATTAAAATACGTCATTAAGAATAATGTAAATAATATTAAAAAAGATTTTTTTTAAAATTAATTTGGGTATATAAAAGAAGAATTTTGTAAATTGTCATTGATCATATTTTTCACAGCACGATCGCACACCTAAATCAAATCATTTATCAAGTAATCAGTACGAAAATATAAAAAAAAATTATTATAATATTGTAATATATATTACGCTAACGTTTTATAAACTATTAATAAATAATTTATTGATAAATAATATAATCAATATCAACAGCGCGACTGAACATACAAGATAATGCTAAGTCAGCGATCATATAATTCAACGTAAATTTATTTCATCTTTGTGCTTTTTATACAATCTGTTTTCTCCTACAATCGTTTTTTACTTCCTTGTACGAAGCAAACGAAGTATTGTGATAGCGAAAAATTTCAATTTTCAGATTCCAACGGAAATATCCATTTTGACTAGTTTCGGTGTGACATCTGTACGTACGTACGTATCTCGCATAACTTAAAAACGATTAGCCGTAGAACGTTGAAATTTTGGATTTAAGACTGTTGTAACATATAGTTCTGCACATACCCTTTTAATTCCAATCGACTGGATCAAACGTATCCAAAAAAAGGCCAAAATTAAAAAAAAAACTGGATTTTGGACTTTTTCTTAACTGCAGTAATAAGCCCAGCCATCATTGAGAGTTTTTCAACGATATATATAATTGGTATTTGTTTTCATTGGTTTCAGAGTTATAGGCAAATAAAATTTTACTTAGTGAAATATTTGGATCTTACAAGGGGAAGGCATATCGAGGTTCGAATCAGGCTTTATCACCTTTTTTTTAAATATATTGATTTATAAATTATTAACCTCTGTTTATAAAAAAAATTTACGATAATTAATAATTCAATAATAACAATAAAAAAATATCAGAAGTTATTAATGAAATAAAATTTTATGTACTTTTAAAGAATGTGTAAATGTAATTTAATAAGTGTAGTACAAGGAAGTCATGTAGTGTCCACATCATTTTTTTACGTTACGTATTAGTAATTGCTCATGTTATAATTATAAATATAATCTAAAAAAACTTAATCTACGCTCGCTAACCTTGACTAGAGAGCGTAGGTAAAGTTTGGTTAGCTTATATTTATAATTTCTCTCCAAATACCATACGTAATTAGAATAAAAACATGAGCTATTACAAATACATAATGTAAAAAAAAAACATTACGGGGAAAAAACAGAAAATACCCTTTTATATTTTTATTATTTAACAATAAAAAAATCAAAAATAAAACACCTTCAGTTCAAAAAAAAAGATTAATAAAAATGACAATGTTAATAAAAAGAAAAAGAATGGGACACTTAGAAAAACGAATTTAATACTTTCGCTGCTGTTAACATTAATTTATTTAAAGCCACCGATCGAATTATTTAAATAGCTATCTCCATAAGAAACGACACTTTTACTTTTCCTGATAATAAAATATAATTTTAACATACTGAAACTAGTTTACATAAAAAAAAATCCCTGCGGAATCCTGTATTTCTTAATGCTTTGATATTCCTTAAGCATAAATATAATCAAGTTTTTATTGGAAAATTCTGCGTATATGAATAACTTATTCACATAAAAAACAACTGTTAACGATAGAAACGGATGCAGATATGTACAGTTAAAAATATTACTTTATAAAAAGTTTAAAATTTCTGTCACCATCCTGAATCCAACTTTTTAAAAATTGAAAAATTTTTTTATTTTAAATCTTATGTGGCACCACATGACTTTCTTTACATATACAAATTTTTTTTCAAATAAAAAGTACATAAAAATTTTACTTCTCAATAACTTCTGATATTTTTTTCATTTTTTAAAATTGTATTATTATTTATTGTAATTTTTTTTACAATCGGAGGTTAATAATTATTAATAAATCAATATATTTAAATTAAAAAAAAAGCAGGTGAAGTCGGATTTAAACCGATGTGCCTTCCCCTTGTAAGAACCAAATTTTTCATTAATTAAAATTTTATTTGGCTTTAATTCTGGAACCAAAGAAAATAAGTACCACTTATGATATACCGTTGAAAAGCTCTCAACGAGAGTTCATTACTGCAGTTAAGAAAAAGTTCAAAATCCATTTTTTGATTTTGCGCTTTTTTGGACACTTTTGGCCCAATCGATTGCAATAAAAAGGGGAGGTCCAGAACTAGATACAACAGTCCTAAATCCAAAATTTCAACATACTACGGTTAATCATTTTTAAGTTATGCGAGATACGTACATATATAAATACATACGTATGTACAGACGTCACGTCGAAACTAGTCAAAATGGTTTCAGGGATGGTCAAAATGGATATTTCCGTTGAAATCTGAAAACCGACATTTTTCGCGATCACAATATTTCCATTACTTTGAACAAGGAAGTAAAAAATAGTATCATCTTCAAGTGAGACTAAGATTTTCATGTAAAATTTAATGAGAAAAAGTATAGTGAAGCTATACTTTTCTAGATCAACTATGAGATAAGAAATATAAAAGATCAAAAAAATAAATTACAAAAATAAAAAATCACTCAAGAGATAAATCGGAGGAAAAGCGGCTACAATTTTCTTTCACCGTGTTTCACATTAAAATCGCATTCAACAAGTCATGACGCATACAATTGATAATTTGCAATATTATTTTTAAATTAAATGAAAAAATATTATACATCTGCTGAAATTATTGTTATGAAACTTTATTAGACATTTAAATAGTAAATCAGGTGCAAAATAACAAATTAATAAAAATAAAGTTATTTTTCAAAAACTTAATTAAAAAAAATATTCTATTTTATTTTTCTATTTGCACGACTTAATTTAACCGTGATCGTCGACATACCTTGAAAGTAATGTACCTATATTGTCATAAATTAATTTAGCAGTGAAGTATCACGTAACAGTGGGAACAAATAGCTGTTTTTAAGTAATTTATTTCATTTTATTTATCAGTAAAGTTGATTTTTTAAGTTTTTCAAATAACACCTTTATAAAAAAAAATAAATAATAATTTTGTTAACGATAAGCATGTATGTACACTGACTGAATACAAATCAAGAAATAACTTGTAACATTTTTGAAAATCAATGCACAAAACAAGCCCACACTAACAAAAAAAAAATCAATAATTTTAAACCCGTATATAAGTAAAAGGGGTAAGCATCCCCATTAGTAACAAAAAATTATCAAACCGATTTTAATATTAATTGAAAATGAGTCTTAAAGGATGGCAACAGCTTTCAAACGTTATGGTACAGTTAATAAATCAGTTCTGTAAATTTATCTACTCGAGTTTTGTTTTTCAAAATATACCGTTAAAAGGGGAAAGATAATTTTTTAACACAGTTCAAGAGTAAATTCTAAAATTGTTTTTTAAGTTAATATTTTATTCAAATAACTTAACTGCCGTTGAAATTATTTTTAAGTTAATTTATGTTTTATAAAATTTAAGAAAAAACACCTAAGAAGATGATTTTTTCTGATTTTCTTACGTTTATACTGGTAAAAAAAAATTATCCAATGAAATGTTTTATCATTTTCTTTTAATGGTCGAAGCTCATCAAAGTGGTAAGTACGACTAATGCGCTAACCAGCTCTTTCCATACCGTAGGTTGATAGTTCGAGGTCCAGCCGTATCAGTTATTATTACCGCTCCTCGAGACTGACCTCGGTTACCATTAGATTAAAAACAAATAGATCATAATTAAAAACAAACCCTGGCCTGACGATCAACGGCTACAGCTAAAATGCATTCATTACACGAACAAGGGTTATCTGTGGACACCGAATCGTGAAAGCTATATGTAGACACTTGTAATACTATACTAATCAATCGATAGGTCGAAAGGATAATGTTTTTATAATTTTTTTTTACCGATTTTTTTCCAAATGTTCTTAATTTTAGAATTTACATCTTTATACTTAATCGAACGTAATTTACGTAATACATGATGCGTAACATACCTTTTAACTTCTCAGCTCGTTTACGATCAGAAACCAGTTTATATTTCGGTGCTTCATGATTATTTCTTTTTATAAAGAAAACAATCCTTACTTTTATAATTAAAACAGTTCTTTCATTTAAAAAAAAGGAGGCCAGGAATAAAACAATTACACCAAGACTATCAAATACGTACCAAACAAAAACTAAAATTAAAAAAAAAAGAAAAGAAATCGTTAAATATCAAAACGCTTTGCAAGCTGTTTAATAATATATAATAGTGCGGAAATCGTAATTTTATTCCAGCTTTTAAATTTCACAGTGTGAAATGCGAAAAGGAAGGTCAGACCGTTCCTTTACACGTCTTTTTCCTATATAATGTCCCTGACAATTTGTTATACAACGACCTTTTTTTTTTCTTCGAACGACATAAAAACATTTGTTATTTTACTGTTACTTATCTAGCAAATCGGTTATTTCTCTTTCTTTATCGCCTTGGAATTTTTGAACTAACAATCGTAACGGGCCGATCACGATATATTAAAACACAATTATAATTTTATTCGAATATTTAAATATCTAGACCGATGATGAAATAAAAATTTGGTATTAATACAGGAAGAAGTAAAAAAATTTCAATCTCATCGCTTGATTGATTAATAAAATCTAATACCTGGATAGATAAATATTATTATCCTACGTCTGCACATTTTTGTTGCCTAATATTTATATATCTCGTTTAAATAAATAACACTTTCTAAACTTACCTTCTTTTGTATCAATACAATACAATATTAAAGAGAGTTGCTTTATAATAAAATAATACATTATATATTTTCTTTGGCATTTATAGATTAAAGAAAATTTACAGCTACCGACCTCTTTTTTTAAAACGAATTTTATAGCTTGTAAAAATGCAAAGCCTCATCTGAATTCGAACCCAGAACTGTGAATAATACTAGACATACAATAGATTACAAAAAAAAAGTAGGAAACTGTAAAGTAAATTAATTTATTAAAAAAATCTAATTAATTCCCCTAATCGGCAGAGCGTACAATGATTCAAAGATCGATGACAACAGACAATGGGAAACTGTTAAAAAATGAAACCTCGAACTTTAGAGTGTTACGTACGATAAAGATAATTCAGTAAGCAAAAATACATATTTTTGCTTACGTTTATCGTATAAACGTTGAATATTCAAATAAAAATAAAATAATTCATTATAAATGTAGAGTGTTCAAAAAGTGATGTAATCTTATGGGAAAATGAGTAAGTTACAAAAGCAGTTGAAAGTGGCCTCTATTATGCGATTAACATATACGACGTTGCATGTTCTTAAACACATGTTGTAACGTTTGAAGAATTGCAGCGACACATAGTTCAATTTCGCTCTGCAATTCGGGTGAGAGCAGCATTCTTAAGGTATCCCCATAAGAAAAAGTCAGAAGGAGATAAATCAGGAGATCGGGGGTACCACAAACCCCCCGAAATCATTTATCCATGAGAACACTGATCCAAAAAAGTCTTATGTTGTTGGCTGTGAGCCGTAGCAATGTCCTGCTTAAACCACGTTTATTTTAGCCGGTCTGCAGGCATGTTTATAAATCGTGGCACGATCGGTATACAGCACTCACTGTTCACAGAGTCAACAAGATTCGTCTACGTGACACTGCACACCAAACACCCAATTTTTGTCCATACAGCTGATGTGGATTTTCGGTACACCAAATGCGTGAATTTTGTGCATTCACGTATCCATCAAGATGGAACCATGCCATGTCAGGGCCAAAACCAGTCATCGAATTCTTCCCCATCTGCAAGTAACAACTCGTCAACAACACGAATTATGTACGAATGCATCTTTAAACGCTTGCGCAATGCCGTGTGGGCACTACCAACGCAAAGATCAGACTAGGTAGGGGCCGCACAAACTTCTTGTGACTAACAGAATATGCAGTTTGCACGTCGATTAACTCTTCTGGTATTAGCACTTTCGGCCGACCGCTTTTGGGTGCATCAGCCATATTCCCTGTCTCTTGGAACTTGTCGTACAGCAGCTTGAAGGAGGACTTGTTTGGTGCATCCAGACCATATTTTTCTGTGAAGAATCTGGGCATAACTGGCACATCTAATCTATTGGGAGACAATGAATATTCTCTGCTGCATTGTGTAACCTATTTTTTTCAACCTTCCTCAATTGAACATGCAACAAAAGAAGGAACCATACATTCCTCCGTAAGGTTGCGTCCCCTTTTTGAACACTATAGAATAATTCATTACGTTAAAAACCATTATACAGGTCCTAATTACAGGTATAATTTAACTAAAACAAATACCAATGGAAAACAAGCTTGAATCGGGACTAAGAATGAAAACGTTTTTTAAACGTTTTTTATTTTTTTAATTTCAAAAAAAGAAATTACAAAAAATAATCAACGAGCGATATACGCTCGTTTGATTTTAAGTAGATGACAATTTCGCGGCTACACATTCTACGCAATACCTAAAAAAGAAACTAAATCGTTGAACTAGTCAAGTAATTAATTCATGAAATAAAAAGAGTAAGCAACATTCGACAGTGTTAGCAGTTTAAACTTCAATCAATACTTTTCACTTTCTTTAACGCACTAACTTAAGTAAATAAAAAAAGAAAACCAAAAAAAAAAAAAAAACTAAAATAAGGCCAATACATAAACAAAATCACTTTTAAATAAAAAAAGTTAAGAAAAAAATAAAAAAGATTAAAAATAGTTATTATTCTTCTATGAACGAAATATAATTTATAAAATAAATTATTCTTCAGGAAGACAGAACCAATAAAAAAAATTTGCAGCGCAAAAGTATGAGAGAAACTTGAATAAAACGGACCACCGTCAATTTTTAAACATTTTTCTTTCCGTTAAGTAGCATTTACATTATACGAACCGCAATGGCAATTTAATGCGAGGAGCACCAACTGGTGCACGAGTAGGGTTAACGAATACGGGAAGTCTGTGATATGAATTCAACATAACTATACATCGTAATCGAAATTCTATTGAATACTGTACAGTATTATATTTCATTTATCTACTTTTTTTTAACGACCGTCCGTTGCAGACATAAAAATTATTATACATTGTTGTAGTTAATACAGTACTACACGGAACGAGCTGACAGGTCACGGTGATTACACGCTGATGGCCGTACTCGAATACAGAATAAAGGGAACAATAAATCAATCACAGAGTGCATTGTAATAACCTCACCACATCAGTCAGTGAAGATGAGCAGTTCAATAGTCCATATTCAATTTTTACTCATCCCGTCGATAAGCCCAACTAAACAACGCACACATGAGCCTGTGGATGCAAGTTCGGGTAACAGAAAGAAATCCTACTAATAATATATTATCAAGTAAGATTAATTCAACAGACTTTTACTATATATACTATCAACAAATATTTATTTATTTTCACTGAAGTAAAAGTATTTTTAATTTATGAATCTTGACATCTCTCGTGGATTTGGTTTAAAAAAAAAAACACGAACGATATCTTTTTTCCATGATAAAATTCAAAAATTCTAAGTTTGATTGTAGGAACGTAGAGCGGAAATTTTACAGTACATAAAAATACATGATCGGCATTCGAATCCAAGACTTTCCATGAAAACTAGAGATTACCAAACGGTCATCAAGAAATTTTCTTTCAATTTAACCAAAATTAAACGAAGCGTACATCAATTCTTAGTTTCCTGAAGATGGTAAAAGAAAAAAGGAAAGATTATATTTAAAGCAAAAAGATAAGGTATTATGGCAGTGTTTTTATACGGTTGAGAAACTTAAGTTTTAAAATAGAAAGATCTGAGCTCTATACGTACTGCCAAGATGTCTTTTCTGTAGAGTGTCAAGGGCATGTCTCGTCTGGATAGTGTTGGAAACGATGTTCGAAAAGATTTAAACGTAGTTTCTATTCATGACAAGATATTTGCTTACGGAGAGAAATGAGCAGAACGTTTGTTAAGAATGTAGGACGACAGAATACTCAAACAATACTTAACATACACACCGTTTGGGAGAAGATCAAGAGTTCGTTCGAGGAAACGGTGGAAGGAAGGAACAGGTTATGACCTAAACCAGAAAGGGAATGATGATGATAAAGATAAGGTAACAGAAGGTGATTAAAGAAGTGAGAAAGCTCAGATTAGGCAGGATTGGTGAATTACGAAGGCTATTCAGAAAGTAAGGAACGTTTTGGAATTTTAAAAAACCAAGTACAAGAAAAACTTTTTATTATATACATGTGAAAGAGGGACTAAAATACTACTTTTCAACATAATCACCATACAAATTCAGGCACTTATCATAGCGGTGGACAAGCTTTGAAATTCCTGTGTCATAGAATTCTGCCGCCTGTGAGATCAACCAATCAGTGACGCGTACTTGGAGCTCCTCATCGTCGTCAAAACGCTGTGTTGCTAGCCAGGTCTTCATTTTCGGGAACAAGTAAAAATCACTTGCAGCAAGATCTGGACTGTAGCGGGGTTAAGGAAAAACTTCCCAGTTGAACGAGTTCAAGAGTTCTTGCGTACGGTTTGCCGTGTGAGGTCGGGCATTGTCATGCAAAAGCAAAATTTTGGATGACAATTTTCCTCGGCGCTTGTTTTGGACAGCTCTCCTAAGGTTTTGCAATGTTTGGCAGTACCGCTCAGAGTTTATTGTTGCACAACGCTCGAGAAAATCAATAAGAAGAACACCTTGCCTGTCCCAGAACACTGTTGCCATGATCTTCCTTGCCGACAAAGTTTGCAGACATTTCCTTGGTTTTTTAGGGGAACTTGTGTGCCCCTCACTCCATGGACTAATTTTGTCTCACAATTCACATGTTTCACCCAGGTTTCGTCACTTGTTACGATTCGATCCAGTAGTGCATCTCCATGACTGTGGTAGGCCTCCAAAAACGTCAAAGCTGCCCCCATTCGTTGTTAGTTATGGTGATCTGTAAGCATTTTTGGCACCCATCTTGCACAAAATTTGTGGTAGTCTAGCTTCTGTGAAACAATTTCAAACAATAAAGTCCGTGAAACTTGTGGGAAACATAGAGAAAGTTCAGTTATTGTGAAACGGCGGTTTACACGAAACCTTTCGTCAACTTTGGAGACCAGATCGTCAGTCACAATGCTCGGACGTCCACTCATCTCTTTATCGTGAACGTTTGTTCGGCCATTTTTAAACTTAATGCACCACTTCCTGACAGAACTTTCACTCATTACGTTGTTCCCGTACACTTCACACAGTTCCCGATGAATTTCTATTGGTTTTAAGTTTTTTGCCAACAAAAAACAAATCACAGGCCGCACCTCACAACTGGCGGGATTTTCGATTGCAGCACACATTTCAAATTTGTATATTAAAAAAAACGGGAAGTGCGGACATGTTCCCGTTGTCACGGCTGGACGCTGACTGAGGTGCCGAGCACGAGCACCCCAATAAATACGCGATTGGCGTGCGCCTGGCGGCGTCAAGTGGAAACGTTCCTTACTTTCTGAATAGCCCTTGTAATAATTGAAGATGAAAACTGTCATCTCTCGTTACAAAAGATTACTTGGTCGTTCGAATTAAATTAACAACATTGTCTCAAAAAGGTCGCCTAGCTATCGGATAAATTATCAAACAGTAGCTGGACTTACAGCCTGCTCCGAAGTGGGTACAATCTCCAGTATTAAATCCAGTTTGGGCTTAAAATTATGAGAACAGTTATTTTTAAAATTTTTATGTACAACTTCCAATCTATTTCTGAAAACGGGTTTCTCATTGGTCAAACATTTTCAAAGCAAACATTTCAAAAATAAATTTACGAAAAAAAATAAACCCCATAAAATTTACAAAAAAAAATATGTGCAATATCGTTTTTATTGGAAACTACTCAACTCTCTTAGCGTAAAACTATTTTTCCAATATTACCTTGCTTAAAATGAACTTCTATAAAGTAATTAAATAAGGTTTATACAATATCAGAGGTATGATTAATTCGGAGATTCCGAGATGTTACTTGAAATAACAGTCGTAACCTTACTTTTGCTTAACTTCTAAAGAGAATGTATAAGCATAACAAAAATCAATTAAACAATAAATTAAAAATTCAAACAAACAATACCCACATCCGCTAGACAAGTGTGCTTGTGAGACGGCATATGCGGTATTATAATTTTCATAGTTAACAGCATTCAGGAGAAGGCAAACACTTCGTAAATGTGGAAGCTTGTACGTACAAATTAGAAGGCCGGACTAGGGTTTAACCGATAAACACCGTGGCATTGGGATTTTTGTACGTCCGGTGAATAGAAAAGACAGTTCCCGTGGTCCCGATGGTCTAAAGGCAAAAGCTTTCCCATCAAACCGTCTGAAAATCGCAGTAACTCTAAAAGGGGTCGTACCCGTTCTAGCCACGTATACCGGAGGAGGAAGGGAACATAGATAAAAGAGAGAAATTAACTATCTAAAGAGGGACCATTAATGCAGATGAACAAATCCAACAAAGACCCTCCAAATAGTGGATTCTCAACCTACCACATTCTTCGGGAGATTGAGGTAATTGTTACCCGATGATTAATCGATATGTATCGGATACAATTCTGATAAATGCGGGCAAACAGAACTATAAAAGATCGAGTATATATATTAAGAAGATCAAATATTAAGCAGATAATATTGTTCTCATTTAATAAAAATTTGTTATAGAAGTTATATTTAAAATTATTTCTTAGTATCTTTGAAACAGTTAGGGCCTACATCAATTTTAAATAAAAATCAAGAGCTATAAACAAACAATATTAACAAATATTAAATAAAAAACCATAGAAGTTGCACCTTTCTAAAGAAATCACATTTAAAAATCTACGAACTGACATAAAAATGTTTCAAGCTGAAATATATTTTTTAGTCATACGTTATGATCTGACCTAAAAACGCTTATTTTCTTTCGTTAATAATTATTAAACGTACTCTAACTTCCTTCGGAACGTAAACTTTTTTTTTTATTAAAATGTTAAAAAAAGATTCGTACAATAAAAATTCGCAACACACGATCTCAGAAATAATAATTTAACATCTGGATTTTTTATGTGCGAAAAAATGATACGAGGAAAAATTATCGGTGAAGGACTGACATTTATAAACCAAGCATTAATTTTACTAATTTGGCCGGCCTCTACAATATCGACGTAGCCTAATTACTGGAACCGGTATTATAATAGGTATTACCCACAGAACACCTGCGGTTACATAAAAATGCGACTAAATATGCATCGCCTTTCTTAATAAATATTCTTATGCATTTGCAACAATTACACACCCACCCGCAAAAATTATTAACAAAACAATATCACCTTCCTGTAATACCTACAAATTAATACATTATTCATTCATAATTAAGAATAAAAAAATATACGCCTTATCGATAACAATAAAATATGGAATAATAAACATAAATTAATTAATTTTAATTCTTATTATCGAGTTATAAATAAAGTATTATAATTTTATCCTTAAACATTAAAATTTGAAAATAGGTTTATGTTACTTAGGCAAATAATAATATGGAATTTTACAAAACTCGTACTAAATTAAATGCTAAACTTAACGAATATAATGTTGGAAAATCAAGAAAAAACTCAGCAATTGATAATCATACAATTCGCAAAAAAAATTCACCAGCATATTCTTAAAATCACAACCAATTATTTATTAATTAGTCGATAAGTTACGTAATAATAACTAAGACAGACCTATGTCATACATACTTGACAACCCTTTCACGTTCATAAATCCCACATTCCGTTTCTTACAAAAAAAAGATTTCCTCAAAATTATTTAACCGATAAAATTATATAAACCATGTTAACGGAAAATTATCATCGTAAATTTTCCGTATTTAATTCTGCTTAACTAGAATTTTCGCAGGTTTCCGATGGATCTGAAAATGAGATACTAAATCTATCTTATGGTATTAGTTTCAAAAATACATAGAATAAGAAGTGCGGGCACGATTATGTTATTATTCTACAAAATTTGATACTTTTATTCGGAAGACTCTGGGTTAAAATTCCGACTAAGTGGGATAATTTATTTATCAAAAAACGTATGCAATCTTGACTTACTATTATTGTAGGAACAAATAAAAATAACAATTTTTTGTGGCTAACTGATGTTAAAGAAAAAGGACAGAAAAACTGTAATTTATCAATGCTAATTCTTTTCCTATTTAAGAGTGCTTAATAAGTAAAAAATAACATGTAACGGATATACTCGGCTATAATTTGACTAAATTCTCCAAAATGAACGATAAGAGAGAGGATGATGAATTGAAGACATTCAAAACGATTTCTGGGTGCAATATTAAAGAAAAGCCTCTTTCCAAAAATCTTAAGTTAAAATTTTTCGTAGGAAAAAGAAAACATCTCTTTGACTTCTACTGCTTTAAAAGTAATTACAATTATATTGATTGATAAGCAATCGTAATAGTTTAGAACCGATCATCTTTTGTTTAAAAAATAACACATGATAATGCAAAGAAATAAGAAAAAATAGAATAAAACAAAACAGGGGTGACGATCAATAACGTGAAAAACTTTTTAAAGGGTTTCGGAAATTCTTTAAATAAGAAAAAGCGATTAACATTTTCACACATAAGTTAATTGAAAAAAAAAACTAAATTAAGACTATTTGTATTCAAAAAACTAAAACGACAATTTAACCGTAACCATACGAAATCTATTGGAAATGTAAGTAGCCGACAATTTGTGTTTTAAAAATAAAAAACTATAATACTTCTAAAAAAAAGTTTTTTTTTGGCAAAACCAGGTTCGTAAAAGTACTCAAAATTCTTAAAATTATTACAATCTTCCAGGAAATCCAGAAAAGCAGGCAACTAACTGCATTATGAAGCATTAATTCAATAAAAATCATTAATAATAAAAAATTAAAATACTTTGAAGTCATTCCAAGTTTTTTTCCATAGCAATAAAAAAATTCATTAACACGTTACCAGTTGTAAAATTGTTTAAAGTAATTTTGTAATTGTACTGATTTTAATTTTATTATTATTATTATTATTACTACAAACATAAGTTTCCCACGTTATTTACGAACAAACGGTTGTGAAATACCGGTATAAACAAAATAATTACCACAAATATTTTCTGTGACACAACTAGATCTGTTGGGAATTGAAGTTGTTCAATGACGTAAATAAATAACAATTTCGTAAAAATAAAAATTAATTTTTACTTAACTCTTAATAAAAGTATTTACGACGTATCTCTTAAGTCATCAACAACAGCCGGTTAACATTACTGATAAATTATAAAACAATATATTAGTGAAATTATTTATGTGTTGTCAATGACATAAGCGAATATGTTACTAATAACTAATAACAAATTGCACTTACGTTACACAGCGAAATAAAATTACTGTGTGGTACCAGTTGTAAATGAAAACAGCAATCGTAAAACGCTTCGCCGGATTCAAATACATAAGACTATAAAAAGACAACAAGAATTACCTACCGTTAAATTAAATTAATTAAAAATCAAATTAATAAGATGACTCACCATTTCTTTACGAAGAATCGCTAGTTGAGTGTCTAATGTAGTTAACTTTCTCGGTGGCGGCGGTGGAGGCATCCGTTTAGACTCAAGAGGCGGGGGTTGTGTGGGGCCAGAATGCTGAGCGTGCTGCAATCTCAGCTGTTCGGGTAGGTTACTGTTTTCCAAGAGATTGGCACCGCTAAGACTTTTCGGTAGAGGCGGAAGTCCCTGAAGCGATGCCATCGTTATAGCTCTCCTGTAAGCAGAATTCGGTCCCGTATCAGGTATGGTAATACGTAACGTATGATCAGTAGGCGTCGACGGCCACGCCGTTTGCCCGTGACTGTGTCCATGTCCGTTGACAACGACTCTGGTTTGTTTGGCCGCGTGCACGTGTTGCCCTGTACGACGGTTGCGCGCCATAGCCTCCGCGATCACGGTCTTGTTTGGCCGCGGTGGTACCGGCGGCGGCTTCGGCTTATCTCGACCCGACGCGGCAAGCATAACTACCGTATACCGAACAAAACACACGAAATCACACTTAGTACAACGAAAACTAAAATTCCCTTACCTACATAATATTTCCCTTTTGTATAATATTTTCCCTCCACGCTTACGATACAAACAATTTATTTCCCTACACTACAAAATCCTGTAGTTTAATTTTTCATATCGATTTAAAATAGTACTGTACTTAAAAACGTAGGATGTAATCTGAAATGTAAAATATATATACACACATTTCTTTAAGTTTAATCGTTCAGGGCAGCTGTGTTTGTATTTAATATGACAGTCGGGCCTTTAGAGCTTAAAAACACTACAAAAAATTTCATAATTTAAAAGAGAAGCTTTTTTCTTTCCAATAGACTTAGTCTTTTTATGTAATGAACGCACAAAGTAATGATATTTTCAAAATTCAATATCTAAAAAGATTTTATGGCCGAAATTTTTGTATTTGTATATAAAACACACATCATTAAAATTTAGATATAAAAAAACTTTTCGCAAAGAATTAGGGTCGAGAAAAAAAATGACTAATTTTTTTTAATCTGTAAACCGTTTTTGAGCGTAATCTTGTTTTCAATAATCGTCTAACGTAGGTTTCCATTTATAACAAAATCCATTAAACATTTCGAAATACTTGAACACTATTTCACACAGGACTTAAATGTCACACAACAGTGGTGGATTCGGTCCACCACGTCTAACGTAATGTAAGACGACAGTGGAAATCAAATGCCCTCCACGAAAGTAGTAAAGATTTTTAAAAAACAGATTTATTTTTTGCTGGTATTTTATCGAAATAAGTTTTACGGTTTTTATTTTTGGATTATATAAGTGTAGGCTGTTCGAGAGCTTCTTTCTAGAGGCAGTACTTAGTAACTTAAGAGTTCACTGATCATGTATTTACACACCGAGTCGTTATACTCCAGTTCTTAGTTGGTACAAGTTCCTTAAATTTTCCGCGCGACTTCACGAGGTCACTCGTTTTTTTATACCACAATCTGAATTAAAAATTAGTTAAAATGAATGATAAAGTGACTCCGGGCAGAAGAATGTAAAATTATAAAACACCCAAAAAAATGTTAGATTGTGAGCGCATTAAAAGCTACATTGGATTCTTACTTAAATAATAGAACTTTATGATACATACATATATATTTTTTGTTTAATACTGTATATAATTTTCTTCTAACCTAATACAGAAAAACACGATAGTAATGACCGAAAATGCTCTAAACTTAAACCTAAAAATTTTCGAAATTGTTTCATTTATAAAAAGTAAAATACAATTGTTTTCGATATATATTATCCAGTTAGATGTTTGCACCTATGAACACACTAGTCACCTTTAAAAACGCTGAAATGAAAAAAATCAGCTGATATCATCATTTGTTACTGAGAAGTCAAAAAAATAGTAAATTTCGTTGTTACTCCATTTTACTCTTTAAATTCGGAATTTCAAAGAATCCTTTCTTAGATTGCAGTTACACTGTAAGAAGAACATGTAAAGAAATTTTCATCAATTTATTATCGGTAGTTTTTGCTTGGCATTGATTAAGAATCATTCAAGATATGTGGTCTTCAATTTCAATAAGACCTCTTGTAAATTATATTTTCAATAGAGGTCTGAAAAATATCTTGGGAGCGACTCGCTGTAAGAAAGGAGCATGAGAATTTAGCGGCTCGAATGATAAGTGCAGCGTAACGGATTATTTATTATTTACACGTTTTAATAAATAATTTTTCATTTTTAGATAACATTTCCAATAACTGTGATCTGTTAGATCGAGAATGTACCTGATGCACGCAAAATGTAGCCGTGAACCTACTAACAAATACTCCGTTTGAATTTTAAAGATCTGACGGTCGTTTGCCGAGACATTATAAGGGCATCCCATTGCACCTCCCAAAACAGCGTCCCAGGGGCACCCCGTTTGTTACCTGTTGATGGTGATGATTGATCTAGCCTCCCACGAGTTGCTTGTATACCTCAATACTCTAGCCTCACGGGAGGCTCATTATTATTAAAAGGAATTTTTTAAATTTAATATTATTTTATATAACGTAAATTTAATTCTAATATTTTTTATAATATTATTAATTCGAATCAATTGGTTCAAACTCTGCTCATGCAGTGTTAGAGACTGACAGTTCATTAATTCAATTCATTATAAGTTTGTCGCTTCAACCGGCAAATCTCCACTACTGCATATATATATTTTTCCGAAATGAACTAGAAAACCCTTCTCAGTTATGTCAAGAAACGTGGGTAAAAATTTGGTTGCGATTGATCGAGTAGTTTTTCTGTTAACCAAAACAAACAAAATAGTATAGTTTCTCTTTATAAAATAGTATAGTTTTAAAACTTAATAATAATAATGGTAAAATTCTAGGGTGTTTTTATTTCTTTAATCCTTCTTTTTTTTTGTTATACTAAATCAATTTCATTTCTTTTTTAAATTTGAAAAAATTAAATAAAAACATTTTCGATAACGTTTTTTTTAAATCTATAAAAGGAAAAATATTTTTAACGCTAAATTTAGCAGTTTTTGGGTTACGATGTTCTAGGTATCAGATATTTTTCAAGTAATAGTATTTTAATTTTAAAAAAAAAGAAAGAAAATTGGTAAATTCATTTCGATATATCAGAGTAAGGAAATTTGTACAGTAATATCATGAAAAAAAGTTATTATAAAGAAAATGATGTGTTACAAGTAAATAAAAATAGTAAGTGCCTTTTCTTATGGACAACAATGTATTTATTCTATCATTACAATACTTTAAACTCCGGAACAGTTGTTTAAAAAGCCAATTTTTTTAACCACACTTCATTCCCTAGTAATTGTGATTAATTTTAATTACTAAAGATATGTTCTTATTAATTTTATAGACTGAAAAACCGTCGGTCCAAAACCATTTAAATTTGGCAAAAACAAAAAGAAAAAAAATTTAACGTTATTTTTATTTCTTTATTAATAATAAAAGTAAAAATCTCAGTAACGAAATAGAACAGTAATTCAACAAAACACACACACACATAAAATAGAATGAGGAATAAAATAAGACCAAACATGTCTTCCTTTTCATATTACAAATAAAGTTGTTATTGTGTAAGCCTGTAAACTTACGGTCAAAAATACCAATACTACTACTCTAAAATTTCATTCAGTCAAAATTCTCTTTAAATTGGATTTCACTGTAGACTAATAAAAATTTCTGACACTTAACTAGCTGTAAGGTAAACCATCTTAGCTGTTTACAGTCTTTATCATAAATCTCCTCTTCTCTTTCATCGGTTTATGTTTCTTCCTTCGTGAAATGTGTTACAAAGTGCGACTTCTTTTTTTGATTACGGTCATGTAGAAACAGACATACGAACTTATAGTATTAATTTTATTTTACTTTTCCATTTGATTTGTATCGGTTACACTTCTTTCTAACATTTCAGTGCTTTCATCGAAGTCAAAACAAGCTTACTTTATTGAAAACTGTGTACCCGTGTTTCTTTTTATTAAATTGAAATTTTTTCATGAATCATTCTGCAACTAATTTTTATTTATAATTTTAAGTAATTAATATTTATATTTTTTTAAAGATTTTATTTTAATTAAAATATAAATTAAGAATAATTCAGATTACATAAATCTTGGTTTAAAAAAAAAAAAAAAAAATTATATGACAATATTTCTATACTTACTTTGAAAAATTGATAATCCAATCCAATTGTATAAAATACATAAAATCTACACATTTTTAAAACTACTTTTTTTTAACTATTACCTACTTTTTAAAAATATTTAAATGTTATAAAAAGCTCTCTTCTTAAATATGAAAGTTACACTTCTGAGAATACAGAAAAAGATGTAGTACATTTTATGCTTAATTTCCTATAATTTTGATATGCTTTTTTCAAATAATAAAGCATAAAGAACAAGTTTTTAAAACAGCACAAAACTCAATGTTTTTTTCTAACATGAGGTTTACAAAGTGCAGCTAATTAAAAAAAGGATATTTCTACATAATTACAAATGTATGTGTCAAATACGACAATCCCTAATCTATGGTATAAAGAAATTGGGGAAGCAAATTTTTTTTTATTTTCACACATTAGGAAATGTATATGTTGCAATCTGTTCAATTTGTGAACAATAAGCCACTCACTACAGCCCAATAAGATGAGTATGATAGGTATGATGTCTGTATGAGGTGAAGTCTTGTACAGACTCACGCCGACTATTCCTGAGAAGTATTGTTAACTGAACCCCAACTGCTAAAGTACACCGGTATCCACTGTCTAGTATTCAAATCCGTAGAAAAGCTACTAACTTTTAGTAAAATTTGAACCTCAGAACCTTCAAATTAAAAAAATCAGTTGTTAAAAGACTGATTTGCGTCGACAAGTTAACAGCTAGACTAGTACTATGGGTTAACCCACCGGGTTGGTCTAGTGGTTAACGCATCTTCCCAAATCAGCTGATTTGGAAGTCGAGAGTTACAGCGTTCAAGTCCTAGTAAAGCCAGATATTTTTACACGGATTTGAATACTAGATCGTGGATACCGGTGTTCTTTGGTGGTTGGGTTTCAATTAACCACACATCTAAGGAATGGTCGAACTGAGAATGTACAAGACTACACTTCATTTACACTCATACATACCATCCTCATTCATCCTCTGAAGAATTATCTAAACGGTAGTTACCGGAGGCTAAACAGGAAAAAAAAGAAAATAAAAAGTACTATGGGTTAAAATAAGAAAATAGCACAAAAAATTTAGCAGGCATTAATCAATATTATTTCTATATATTGGACAAAGGTACAGAATTCATTGACTTTAAATTATTGATTAATATTAATTATAATTTTAGTTATTTAAAATCTTCATATGTAAAAGAACATGACCTGACTGACTAATTCATCAATGCCCAGCAAAAACAACTTAAGATAAATTAATGAAAATTTGTATACATGTTCTTCTTATACTGCAAGTGCCCACTAAGAAAGGGTTAAAATGGAGTAACAATCAAATTTACTATTTTTTTAATTTCTCGGTAACAAATGAATATATCAACTTGATTTTTGGAGTGTAAATCTAAATATAAATATCTAAAAATCATGTAAATATCTAAAAACCACTAACTTTTACAAAATTCGACCTTGAAAAGGTCGTAGAAAGGTAAAAGAAAAGTTGAACAATGATTTCAAATTTTCCCCGTTTCCGACTGCATTAAATGAATATTCTCTAGATTGGCCTATTAAATTATGTATATATATTTTTTTAATCTAAAAGCACATAAAATCTTATTTCATTAATTATTGATATTTTTTCATATCTTTACTTCCTCGTACGAAGTAAAGGAACTAGTATGATCGCGAAAAATTTCGGTTTTCAGATTTCAACGGAAATATCCATTTTGATAAGTTACAGCGTACATCATTTTGATACAGACGTACATCTGAGATATGTCTCAGACATATGTATGTATCTCGCATAACAAACAACGGATTAGCCGTACGATGTTGAAATTTTGGATTTAGGGCTGTTGTAACATCTAGTTGTGCACCTCCCCTTTTGATTGCAATTGACTGAACCAAAAGTGTCCAATAAAAAGCCAAAAATTCAATTTTTTTTTATTAGTAATCCAAATTCCTGCAGTAATAAGCCCTCATTGAAAGCTTATCAACGATACATCATAAATGGTACTTATTTTTGTCGGTTCCACAGTTATAGCCAAATAAAATTTTAATTAATGAAATATTACGATCTTAGTGGAAGGCACATCGGTTCGAATCAGACCAACTCCTTTCTTTAACATTTTTTTTTTTAAATTTAAATATATTGATTTATTAATAATTATTAACCTCTATAAAAAATTTTGAATTAAAATTAAAGTACATAAAATTTTATTTCACTAATAATTTTTTATTTTTTCATATTTTTTTTAATTATAATTGAATTACTATTTATCGTAAAAAAATTTTACAATAAGAGGTTAATTAATAAATCAACATATTTAAATTTAAAAAAAGGTTAAAAAAAGGGAAATGAAGTCTGATTCGAACCGATGTGCCTTCCCTTTGTAAGATCCAGATATTTCGTTAATAAAAATTTCATTTGGTTATAATTCTGGAACCAATGAAAATAAGTACCACTTCTGATATATCGTTGAAAAGCTTTCAATGAGGGCTTATTACTGCAATTAAGAAAAAGTCCAAAATCCAGATGACACTTTTGGTTCAGTCGATTGCAATCAAAAGGGGAGGTGCAAAACTGGATATTACAACAGTCCTAAATCCAAAATTTCAACATCCTACGACTAATCGTTTTTTAGTTATACATTATATTACATATGTATGTACTTACATACGTACAAACGTCATGCCGAAACTAGTCAAAATAGATTCAGGGTTAGTCAAAATGTATATTTTCGTTGAAATCCGAAAATCAAAATTTTTTTGTGATCATAATACTTAGTAAGTAAAACAGAAACAATGTACGGTCACCTCCAACTGGTGTTTGTAAGGCAATGCTAAGAACCGGGAAAAATACATTTTTAACTGGATGAAGGACGGGTAACAACCCGTAAGTAATATTTTTAAGATGGAGGCAAACTATTTTGAAACCCGCATTCTTTACATCATTCAATGTTTCAGGTCCAGTACTGATCAAACTATTATGCTCTGAAGAAATTACATTGCACTCATATCTTTTTAAATAAATTTAACTAATTAAACTAATTTTTATTTATCGTTGTTATTCTAGAAAGCATGAGTTTAATGAACAAAAGAAGGACCATTGAGCAGAGCTCACTTTGCTCGCCCTGATGATGATGGGAAACGCAAGTAACCACATAGCGTGGGCAAAGCCATGACACCGGGAATGCTAGCACTCATATGTAAAACAAATAAGTTTGATATTAAAAAAAAAATTGTGAACAAAGCCTACAAAAAAAAAATATCTTTGTTAAGTTTTGATACTGGAGTTGAAGTTGGTCTTAGTGACATACTGCTAGATGTGTGTGTCAGTCAATCAATGAAATCTTTACAATTTTTTTTGGGGGGGAGGGAGAGGAAAGATATAAGAATGAATAATAATGAATGAATATAATTTAACTAACGTAAGTGAAAAGAAAAAAAAAAATCACTGAATTTTATGTGATGATAATTTTATTAATATTATGAAAATAAAATTAATAACCAGCAACACTAATAGTGTGCATGCATGCATTTCACAGTCTAATAAATATAAAACTCACTTAAAGCAATCACTATAAAAAAACTAGATAAATATTTTAATTATTTTATAAATATAAATTAATGCATATAAATTTAAAGATTTTAGTTTAATTAAAATAATACAGAACTGTGAATTTATAATATATACTTCAAGTAATTAAAAATACTTGAGTTTCCAAGTGTTATAAATAAATGTTTACTGTAATAAGATATACACTGTTTAAAACTGAACATATATATCTTATCACGTACTTTGAGAAGTACTCTTCTCTCAACCGATCACGGGCATAAACATGATTGAATAGGTACAATAATTTGGAATTACATTAAATTACAATTAATATAATACAACTGTACATTAACTGCTGAATATTAATATTATAATATGATCGCTGGTTTCATTGGTTGTAGCCATGAAAGATAACAGAAATAAAATTATTTTAATGTTTTCTGATAGTAGAAAGAAGAAACTATTAACCAATATCATAATCAATGCTTATGATGAACACGTGTGACAAAATAAGTTATCTTTTTCAAAATTTAACATAATTTTATTTCCTAAATTTAAAAAAAAATTATTCTACCAGATTATACGTGACTTAATATTTTCTGGAATTACAGTGGCATCAACACTCTAAAAATTCCAAAAAAAATCTGAATGATTTTTCATGAAATAGGGATACAAAACTTGTAAAACTAAAATGAAAGTAAGTACATTTTTTTAAACCAAAATGGTTAAACACTGTTAAAACTATCGAACTGGACACCAAAGTGCTTAAAAATTGGATTTAAAAAATACTTTAAAATAATAATGTAATATTCTGTAACAACACAAGAAACGTAAAAGAAAAAAAATCATTAAACCAAACTCTACGGAAAAGTGACAGCATATCTGCTTTTCATCAGGAAGGTACTGGATTTTTATCCAGGTCATTTAACACACACATTTTATTATATATACTTCTAACACAATCTTAAAGCACCTTGTGATAAATTATCCAATTAAAAAAAAAAACAAAATAACTGGTGTGTTACAATAAATTATTTACATAATTTTCTGGTATAATTTGGAAGATGGTGTATTTGGAGTCACATTTTTTGTTATTAACATTATTTTATCTCTAGTACCATAAAAAGAAATTAAAATAATCTTGATGAAATAAATAGATAATTAAAGATCAATTAATTGACACGACTAACTCTTGAAAAAGGTATTCCATACTCAAGAATAATAAACAACCCATATCAGGTTACTACAGAAAGTTGTTTCTATTGCTTTCTCCAAAAGAGCTAAATATACTTTTGCATGTAGGCATTCCAAGCTCTCTGACAAGTCACAACTGTTCATTATAGGGACTATCTGTAGAGTGAACATCATCATTACTTTCAGAGAAGCTAACTCTGATGCATCAATACTAAAAACAGATCTGGGAATGATATAAGGCAAAAGAGATTAATGTACGATTTTTTTATCATGAAATGGTAAATTTTTCATTCCACTTTTTTATTTACTTATTTTTTATTCATTAAGATTTAAATTATAAATAAAATTTCGTTAAATTACGACATTTGCTAGATAGTTAAGTTCTATTAAGCTAGTGCCACCTTCTACTTCAGATACTTTAGATGTGTCATATAACAAAGACAGGGACAGAAAGCAACAAATTTTAATCCCTTTACGTGGGAAATAATGCATTACTTATACTGTTTTAACTCAGAAGGGGAAATGTAAAATACCTGATCAATCATTATGACATATATATATAATACATCAAAGGGTATAAATTTTATACAAATTGCTTTAACGTACACAGTACCAAATTACAACAAATATAAAATAATATATAGACAAGAAATAAATGCATAGTGAAGAACATAATGTTTTTATACCTAAAGGCAATAAATGTGCCTCTGTTTATACATGTAGATAAATGATACACAACAATACAGAAGACATGCCACAACTAATTCTAGAAAATAACACATCACTCTTGTCATCAACATGAATTTTATTTCAACAACTACATTCTAAATAACAAATGGTTTGCTTTAAGCAATGAGATGACAAGACAGTTTTCTTCATACATAACAAGTTAAGATATTTGTATTAACCAAGATCTATAAGAAATAATAAGGATGAAAGAAACACAGAAGAGAATTAAGAGAGAAAAAGAGATTTAAAACAGGAGGTAATGATAATTCATGAAACAATTTAATATTACAGGTAATAATTATGAAAATTAATTACTATATGTAACAGTTCATCATTAGTTTACTTCTAATGCGTAGGTATAGAAGCAAAGAATATTATATTTATTAAGATAGTAACTCTATTTATAATGTAATAGCATCGAGACTAATTGCCGCAAGTTAATAACTTTAGGAACTGACTTTAGTTAAAAGTAATCGATTCGATTTAAGAAAATGAAAATTCCTAGAAAAAATTATTAACTACTAAAAAAGAATTAAAAAAATAAATACAATGTATTATAATCTGAAAAATAGAATAAGT
Organism: Lycorma delicatula; assembly: GCF_047948215.1. Classification (NCBI taxonomy): domain Eukaryota; kingdom Metazoa; phylum Arthropoda; class Insecta; order Hemiptera; family Fulgoridae; genus Lycorma; species Lycorma delicatula. The sequence continues at coordinate 86,616,024 of NC_134460.1, forward strand.
TATGTGACAACTCATAATTAGAATAGAATCGGCTACTCTAATAGAAATATTTAATCTAACACAACCATTAATAACAAAAATAGAAAAAAACGAAGTGTAATGTGAATAAAAAAAAAAATCATAGTTAAAAATAAAAGAAACCATGAATTCTCTGCAGCTTTATTTAAAAATTATAAACAAATGTTCTCAAGTAATTTCCTTTATCATCTTTAAGTTTATTCCTTGTATATACATTTCACCACTTATAGATACATACCTGTATAGTTTTTTTAATATAATTATTGCTTTTTTTTTATATTGCTCTGATCAGTTTAACTAGGGAAAAGCTTAGAATTTTAAATAATTAGGTTTGAATGAATTAAGAAATTCATCTTCACAATTGCAGTTCCTTTTTTATCTGTAGAAATAATTCACACCTACCATTCCCAACATGTAATACTTTTATAATTATGTACTGATCAAGATCAAAAACTAATTTTAAATTAATACCACAAAACCTTGCTCTTTTAATTCTATTCAATCTTAAATTCCAATTATTATGATAATAATTGGAATATGTTATAATTATATAACATATAATTCCAATATGAACAATTATCTAATATTATATGCGATTCCATTAAAACAAAAGTAATTAATTTTCTTGTAAGTGGTGAATACGTGTACTGCACTATTTTTCAAAGAATGGGCATTATTTTGTTTACTGCTTTTGTTTACAGTATCAATCGCAATATTTAATACGGATATCATGTATGTAATGCACCTGAGATACAACAGACTCAGGTGTAGTGGCTTTCCCTCAAGAGTAATATCATATATAATCAGTCCTTACAAAGAACAATGAATAAGTCAATAACAGAACTGAATATCACTTCCATTTCAGTGGGCTTGGCATCCTGATATACAACAGTATATTAGGCTCACTGAAATAAGCAACAGAAAACCGCTTCAATTTTCAGTTTTCCTAGTAAGCCTGGCACGAAATATTCATTATTCATAAGAATAAATAAACACATTTCATGATATTAAATACTAAACCACATTTTAAAACAGCTACAAGATTTTGAATTCCATAATAAAAATGAATAGATGCTACAAATTCAATTCATTTTTTAGACTACTTTCTAAGTACAATAGTTGTAAATTAAAAACATAATATATAAATGGATAATAAAGATCATAATTAAATAAAAAACACTATTTCGTTTTAAAATATGACCTGCAATGCACAAAAAATGAATACATCTTAAGCGAGCTTAAGATAATCTGTTCTAGCATAAAAGTTCAGAATCATAAATAAAGTTTACAATTATGAATGTCTGGCCATCATTCTAAAGAAACTACTCGATCAAATGATATCACTAGCTGCTACACGAAAACTAGCCAGTCTCTTGATCAAATTTCATGGAGCTTTTCCCCCATTAGAAGAGCATTTATTCTAATTAATGATTGAAATATCAGCCATGTAAAAAAATAATAATTCTCTATACCAAAATTAATACATTTCATGATCTACTGACTAACAAGCTTTACATCAAACAAGTTCACACCTGGAAAGAAATTGTTTTATACAATTTTCAAATTTAATAATGGACCTCAAAATTTCAAACTCGCAAAATCCTTTTAAAAATTTTACAATTAAAAAATGATAGATCAGTGCTACAGATTTTTAAAAGGTAGAAACCAACATTAAATAAGTCACTGTAGAAGTTACAATTATCAAATGTTAAATGAATTATTAAAATAAAATGACACATTCATAGATGTATCTGATATATCAACTAAATAACATAATTCATGACTATTTTCTAACCTTTTTCTGGCAAAGACAATGAATTAAGCAAACACAACAGTGTTTAGTTTTTTGCAATAAAAGAAAAAAAATTAATTTCTGTTATTAGAAGCAAAAATATACACATATCAACTGGAAGTCAAGTTGAATGTCTTACAAGGTGTGGTTCAAATGTAATGCACAGGTGTTCGTTCATAACTCACAATGGAAAAAAAAATAATCAAATATGCCATAAAAGCACATTTTATTTGCTACAAAAACTTTATTTATTTTTCCATGTAGTCACCATTTACAGCTACATATTTCTCCCAAGAGTGAACCAGTTTACTGATTCCATCAATGAAGAACACTGACATTCTTTCCTTGGTCCATGAGCTCACTCTATTTTTTTTTTGTTTAGCCTCCGGAACCTAAGGTATTACTTCAGAGGATGAATGATATGTATGAATATAAATGAAGTATAGTCTTGTACAGTTGACCCAGCTTCCAGGTAATCACTCATGTATATATGTTTGGAATCCTTCCTGAACACTGTCAAGAGAATTTTTTTTTGAGGGTTGTTTTGAATATGGTGAACCATAGAGCTGGTACTTCAACCTCTGTCATTTCTCTTATGAATCATCAGGATACATGAAAGTTTCGTCGCCTATCACAATATTTAAAAGGAAATATATTAATGCAATCACATTAATGTTTCAGTAGCTGTTCACAATATTCCTTATATGCTGCTTTTGAATGGATTCCTTTCTTTTCTATGAATTTGTGTGGCATCTACCTTATTATTGCACAACTGGGCTACTATAAAATCTGTTCAAGGTAGATGTTGTAGGCACATTCTTTTGATATGCCTATAAGGTGATTGATATGTTGTATGATGAGACAGGTATTTTTAAACAATTCATCCACCTCCTTTTGGTGCTTCTCATTAACCATAGAAACTGGTCGACTGCATTTTCATCCTTAATATTTGCTTTACCAGTTTCTGACACAAAAAATTTTATTGCACACCTATCATACTACTTCCATAACAGTTTCATCACTATAAATGTCTATTAAACAATGATAAATGTATAGCTTTTTCTCCTGTTAAATAATCAATCACTCCAAGTTATTTTAGATGTGTTGAAATAGCAAGCATCTCAACTCTATAACAATGATGACTGAGAGAAAGCAAGAGGGCATGGCTCATTGAGTTTCGGTATATTAGTAGTAGAGAAATGAAACTACATGATGGTATCACTTGTTGCTTTATGCAACATTCTTTTTTCATCACTTCATTCCGGTGTGCATTACATTTCAGTCACTCCTCATATAAACAAGCTGATGCATTAACACTAAATAACTCTGTGGAAGACAATAGAGTTCTTTAAGAAAAACTTAAATCTGTTAAAGGGTAGTTGTTTTGTTCTTGAGGGAAAATTCAAAGTTGTCCCAGCATATATTTTGGCTGGACTTTGCAAAATTATTGATCTGTAATGCGTTGTTCCTCTTCTGGCTTAAAATGATTTTATCTTCATATCGGTAGAAGAAGAGATGGTTGCTCAGAGTTCAGAATTTTCAAAGTAATCTCCTTCTCACTATCAGACTCTTTTTCCTTATCCTTAATCTCTTCTCCTGCAGTTTAAAACTCTGTAGATCTGGGCCTAATCCAAGCTGACACACTGTCTCATTTGGCATGGCCTGCATATGTATTTTTCAGTAACTGGTTCTGTTTCCTAGATAGTGGCTTTAAGTCTAATTTCGTTATAATATTTATTAGGTTACTCAAGATTCCTAATCACTGTTCACAATATGCTACACTTCAATCTCTTTTACATAGATGATACATTACTTTATTTTAATAGAAAATGTGCATAATATTACACATAACTATTTTAGAAATGCGTTTTATTAATTATATTAGCTATTTTAAAACCAAATATGTGAAAAACATTCATCTTCTAAAGTTCTTATATTTCACAAGAAAGAGGAAACATAAAACTGGTAGAAAATATATCTTTCCTTGCTGCAAAAGCAAATAAAAGATTTCTAATTTTGATAAAGAGAAAAGCAAACGATATAATTTAAATAGTTCTATTGCTTTGCCAACTATTATCTTACATACGACTGAAGATTCTTTGAACTGAAAAATTGTAGTAAACATTATAAAACTATATTGTGTACAAAACCCAGGATAGGCTCACAGATGATAAGAAATAGGAACATCCAGAGTATGTTAATTTAGAATTAAAAAAGTTAAAAATTGCATGCAAAGACAAAAATTAGGACATACGAAGCAGATAAATGAGGAACGGGATTTAGAGAACATTTTGAGATTAAAAGATTAATGCAGAAGAGAAAGCAAAATAAAACCTCAAAAAATAAATAAATAAATAGATGATATTTTTCAATGATTAAAATTAAATTTGGTAAATTACATCAATAATTTAGTACACTCAGTGGATTCCGGTTAATAGGACCTCTGGTTATTTGGGGCATTTTTGTTATAACAGAAACATATTGGTATAATTCATGTAAAATTATGCTGATTTAATGGTCCAAAATGCCACTTATAAGGCCCATTAGCTCGTTTGTTTCTTTCTTTTGAATTCTAAAATATCACAATTTTATTAGTAATTTAAATCGCTTTGCTGTTGCTGAATGTTGTATTGAGTAGGTCCTTCTAAGACTGGTCTGCACAGAACGTAGTGCATGGCAACATAGATGACATCATGCAGTTATGATGAAACAAATGTCTTTCTTTTCTTCATTGCGAGTCCACTGTTCATTGCGTATGGTGCTGTTATCATTTTTCCGTAATTTTTTTTTAATCACTTTTGCTTATCTTTTTACTTTTTTTATTCATTTCATTTTTTTAATCACTTTTTACTTTGAAGTGTTAGTTTAGTTAAAAGTCGGGGTTCATAATTTATCCAATTCATTGCCATGCCGCATAAAGACATGACATTGGTAGAAATTATTGCTTTGCTACACAATATAAAAAGTTATCCACCAAATACTGGTCAGTGTAAATTTGCAGAACTTCTGGGAGCATCAAAAACTACAATAGCTCAGATTTTACAACAAGAAAACTCTTCGCAGTGAATGCTCTAACAAACGTGAAGGAGAAGGAACTTCTCAAAAAATAACGTGAAGAAAAGGATCCACTCATTGAGAAAGCTTTAAATGAATGGTTTTCCACCATAACTAGTCGAGGAGTAAGTGTCAGTGGTCCTATGCTAAAACAAAAAGCCAAAGTGCTTACAAAATTATTGAGACACTGTGATTTCAACGCAAAAGATGATTGGTTGTCACTTTGGAAATGGAAACATGAAATAAAATTTAGAAAAGTTCATAGTGAAAAGACAAGCACCGATACTGACAGTACTGTATCATGGAAGAATTCTAAACTTCCTGAAATAATGAAGAAATATTAACCCGATGACATCTATAAGCACAGACAAAACAGGCCTGTTTTATCGCATTATACCGGATTGGTATCTCTGTTACAAACACACCGTGTTATCTGGCTCAAAAAACCAATTGGTCAAATTACTGTGTTTGTTGTACGAATATGCCTGGCAGTGACAAATTAAAAAACTTCTTGTTATTACTAAAACAGGTAAACTACGTTTTAAGTAGTTTAGAATGGAGAGTTTACCTTCGTATTACTATTTTAATAAAAAAGCCTGGATGACGAGTCCAATTTTTCATAATTGGCTGGGTACTTGGACAATGAGTTACAGAATAAAAATCAAAAAAGATTTCCCTGTTTATTGATAACTGTGCTGCCCATCCTAATGTAGATTTATGAAATATTCAAATTAAGTTTCTGCCACCAAATACAATGAGTTTAATTCAACCACTTGACATGGGAATAATAAAAAAATACTTATTTATTTAGCGAAGTGAATAATTTAATTTTACATAAAATTGAACGAATACATTGACTTCCTCAGGTAGGTCTAAAGGTGTTAGTGCAAGTGTAAAATTGATGCAGGCAATTCAGTTTATAGTTGATAGTTGGGATGAAGTGAAAAGTAGCACTATCAAATATTGCTTTGCCAAAAGTGGTTTAAAAGTCAATGCCAACGATAATACTGAAATAATCAATGCTGATGACAATGATTATGTTTTTTACAGCAACAGGTTCAAAATTTTGAAGAGTTTTCAAATACAGATAAAAAATGCAATGCTATGATGAGAATAAACCAGTGATCAAGAAATAATTAAAAACATTACTGGTACTCAACAACTGGAGAAGATTGAAGAAGATAAAGACAAAACCCAATGTCAAATGCGTATCTACACAAGATGCAAAAAAATTCATTGATTGACTTCAGCAATATCTTATACAAGAAGGCAGTGAAGGAAGCCCGCTAAAAGAACTGAGTCTGTGCAAAATTTGTAAATTAACAATTTTTTTCAAAAACGTTAAACAAGTAATACATTAAAGTATCTTTTTATTTTTTTTTTTTTTTTTACTGATCATAAATAGCAATCATTACTGTAATTTGTACCTCTATTTTATTTATCAATTGTTTTGTTTCATTTATTTTGTTTTTTTTTTTAAATTATGTAAGATTACAAAAACTATTCAATAATTTATTGTGCCAGAACAGTAGTTAGTTCTCTTTAAATGTAATAGACCTGTTTTTATATCTAGCAATGTAATGTAAAAATACTGTAAATAATATATTTTATTATACATGTATTGTACGGTGGAATATTTATATTTTTATTATGTTTTAATTTATAGTAATGTTCATGTAATATTAATATTAGAAATAAAATTCAGAATATTAAATTGCTAATTCGAGTTTAATAATTAGAATACACCCATATACCGTATTTGTGCATAGCTCCTCATTTTGGAGGAGTTGGGGAAAATGCTTCATAGTATTTTCCTGCGATAGATGGCTTTAGGATAGCATAACTCTGATAATGTTAATCAAATCTGTCTACACTTGTATACTTTGAAAGGCAAATTATTTTCAGAAGGGTTATGATTATATTAGTTTATTTATTTAAAACTTATTGCGTCCTGAAAATGAGTGAAAATAAGTTAGAAATTTGATAATTTTGAAATCTTATTATAAAAAAGGAAGAATGCAATTCAGGCTGCTAAAAAAATTTGTCATGTTTACAGGCTCTGTGGAGTGTCAATACACTGCATAAAGCTAATCAAATGTTTTCAATCTGGAAATTTTGATGTCAATGATGCTCTCACACTAGTAGACCAGAGAAATTTAATGAAATCATAGAAAAACTTGGTACATTATCAGTCATATTAGTAATGAACTAAACATCAACCACAAAACAGTTTTGAAGAAGGCTGGATACAAAAAAAAATGGGTTCCACATGATTTAAGAATGAAAAAATCTAATGCATCAAATTTCCATCTGCAAATTGTTGCTAAAATGGAGTGAATTCTGTTTTGAAATAGTTCATTACAGGCTATGAAAAATGGATCACATACACAGCAATAATGTACAAAAAAGATTGTGGTCAAGCAAAGTAAAGCTCCATAAATGGTGGCAAAGCCAGGATTGATACGTAGAAAGTGAAAGTCTAAGTGTGTGATTGGAAAGGAATCGTTCACTATGAGGAGCTACTACCAAATCAAACAGTTTATTCTAACCTCTACTGTTAACAACTCAAGATTACACCAAGTAATCGAGATAAAGCGGGCCAAATTGATCAGGAGGAAAGGTGCTGTCTTCAATTATGACAACACCAGACTTCACACACATTTGGTAACCCATGAAAATTGAAAGAACTTGACCAGGAAGTTTTGATACAGCCACCAAATAGTTCTGACGTAGCACCAAAATACTACGATTTGTTTCAGACTCTACAGAATTCTCTTAACAATATAAAATTGGCTTCAACAGAGGCATGTGCGATTCAATTACAACAGTTTTTCGTTCAGAAAACCCAAGAGCTCTACAGAGATGGGATCAGGATTTTATCTCAAAAATGGCCAAAGATGGTTGATCAAAATGACATACGAGGTGTGTGAGAAAAGTAATGAGATTGGTAACACTGTGAGTGATCTGGCAATGCTGTGTCTACTGGTCTGTGCTAGACCGGTTTGTTCATTCCTTTCACAAGTACAAGTTTCAACTCCGTTCAGCCAACACATTATTTTTGACAGCACTATCAGTGAAGTTGTGTTTTTGTTGTGTTACAAAAATGGGGAACATTGCTTATCAAGAGTACAAATCATTTTTGGAAGGCCGAGAACATGTTGAAGATCAACCTCGCTCGTTGACGCTCGAAGGTCAGGGAGACCTTTAACTTCAAAATCTGACGAAAACATTGTGTGTGAGGATTCTTGTGAGATCAGACCGTCATTTAACAATAAGGAAGATGAGTGAACAGTTAAATTTAAACAACTTCATCGTACATCAAATTTTGACAGACGATTTGGACATGTGAAAAGTTTATGTGAAATTGATGCCAAAAAACCTCACAACGGAGCAGAAGGGCAATTGAAGAAACATGTACATTGATCTTCTTGAGAGGATTGACAATGATCAAGAATCTTCAATCGTGTGATCAAGGTGATGAATCCTGGATAGTTGGGTACGATCCTGAAACAAAGCGAAGAGTGGCACACTCCGTCATCTCCTCGACCAAAAAAATGTAGAATGAGCAAATCAAAGATCAAAACCATGCTGATTTGCTTTTTTGACAGTAGGGGTATTGTGCATAAAGAATTTGTTCCTCCAGGACAAACTGTCAACCAAGCTTTTACAAAAGTGTCCTTGAAAGGCTCAGGAAAACAGGGATTCACGTGAGACCAGACACTACAGACAAGTGGATGCTTCATCATGACAATGCCCCATGTCACACGACCATTTCCATCAAGGAATTTTTGACCTCAAAACGCATTCCTACGGTTCCTCAACCCCCCCCCCCCTATTCAACTGATTTGAGTCCTTGTGACTTTTCCTTTTCCTGAAATTGAAACATGTCTTAAAAGGACGTCATTTTGGAACTCTGGAGAACATTCAAAAGACTGTGACTGACCAGTTAAAAGCCCTACCAGTTGAAGCCTTCCAACACTGCTACCAGGAGTGGGAATAATGATTCCGCCGGTGTATAGCTGCCCAAGGGAACTACTTTGAAGGGGATAATATTGTTGTTTGAAAAAAATAAAAACTTTGGTAAGTAAAAGGTCAGTCTCATTACTTTTCTCACACACCTTGTATATTAGGTTTAATAATCTTCATTTGAAATATAAAAACATATTGTTTTTACTTTTGGATTAAAATTTAAAGAAACTTATTCCTCAACCCTTTATATACTATATTATATATAAATACAATTTTTTGAATATTCAAAAATTCATCAACATATTGACCACTGTATTAACAAAATTTAATATTATATGAAATATAAACTACCAAAACACAGTAACTAGATAAATTAAATTCACCATATTAATTTTCATGGTATCCTGCGTATTCAGTTGGTATTAAATTCTATGTAGATTATAGAATTTTGCTGTCTAGTACTGAACAACAAAATTTTTCAAATGCTGATTATATTATTCAAAATTTAAAACATAATTTCAAATAAAATGATAATAAGTTAAAATAATACATTTTATCGTAACAAATATAAACTTTAATACAATCTGAAGATACAGAATTATGCAAAAACTAGTTATTAAAAATTAATACGGTTAAGTTTTAACTTATCTAATTACTGTGTTTTGGTGGTTTATATTTTATATAATATTAAATACACACAAGCACGCGCACAAGCAAACACACACACACAATATTTATATTTTATTATTTCTGTTATGATCTCCTGTGTCTCTTAAATATTTTATAAAGGAGAACTATTTAATGGTAAATTTGAGTTTGCAATTTCACATTTAATACTAAATAAATATTCTCTTTTTGCGAATTTTTACATTATTAAGCTTTAAAACATGTTAGAATTTACTGTTGCTAAGCTATGAAAACAAAAAATAAAAGCAATAAAAACTTGTAAATGCACCATCTGAAAATGAGATTTCTCTTTATTCATAGTAAGTAGGTGGCGGTGTAGTAAATAACTACATTATCACTACATGGTGCAATAACCACTGCTAACTTTTATAAAGTGGAAAGATCAACACTATTACAGTTAATTATTGCTCAAAATGAACAATTTCAGTGCAAAATAATTTAAGCGTAACAATTTTATATTAAATGAAATTTTATTTATACATGATATGTAAAAAGATTACAATTGCAATTAATAAAACATTTTTTTTAATGGGCAAACAACTAGAAATATTATTATAACTTAATTACCTCAAAATATTAACCACTACAATTTAATTCAATAATTTAACTTAACAGAAACCCAAAAATAATCATTAATTTTGCAATAAGCTGTGTTACAAAGACAAAAAACTAATGACATGGGATTATAAAATGACCCAATAAAAACAAAGTTTATTATTTAATCACATTAAATAATGTAAATAGTCTCATTAAAATAGAAAGGCAATAATGTGTACATACATACAATGTGTGTATGTGTGTGTGTGTGTGTGTGTGTGTGTGTGTGTGTGTGTGCGTGTGCGTGTGTGTATGTGTGTAAAGAAAAAGGGGTGAGTAGGCTGCCACCTAAATTGAGGAAGTACTATATCATAAAAATAGTGTAGTTCAAACATCTTAATACATTAAAAATTTCAATAGCTTGTGTATTTTAGACAACTTATTTTAAAATTTTATCATATACAATCTATAAAATGTTGCATATTAATATAAATTTGTATTTTAATGCCCTATAATGTACATAACCATGAAAAAATGTGACTAAATGTTACACGAAAATTATCTTAGATATATTTGGAAAACCAAATTTACGAGAAATCCTGTTTTTTATTTTATGGGGTTCCAGATGACAAAGGGTGCCTTGCTTCTTCATGCTAACAAGCACATACTGATGAAATTCCATTACAGTACAGCAACTCTAATGTATTGATGACAACAAACAAATCTTAGCTTTACCACACTATTATCAACTGATAGTTCACAAAGCATGTATGGTCAAAACTGATTGTATGACTAGTTGGATCATCCAACTGGTTAGTTGGGTACAAACTTCCTTGATAGCTATTACTTATTGATACCCTGAGATTCCCAAATGGTTAAGAACCAACAAAAACTGACATATGAGGTTTGATAAAAAAAAAACATGGAAATTTTTAAATTTGAGTCTGTGTAAGTCCAACTGCGACAATTTTATTTTGTTATGTTGGTACACTCATCATTAATGTATGTTTACATTGGTAGCCGTATTGGATGCTTAGTTTATTGTTGGCTATCAAAAACGTTATACGTGTTTTGGTGTGGACAGCAATTTTTAACTCGTGGAAAAAATAGAACAAAGAATATATATTAAATTTGGCTTTAAGAATACAACAAAATGCAGCACCGTGCTGGAAATGTTAAATGTTACATTTTGCAATTCTTCTATGAATAAAACAAGCATTTACAAGTGGTACAAACATTTCCAGAAGGGCCATGAAGAAGTTGATCGCCCAGGATGTCCCAGCACATCAAGATCCCATGACGTTGAAAAAGTAAAAAAAATGATTATGGACAATCGACGAATCACTATCAGAGAATCAATAAGAATTACTATTTGGAAGTTCTATGCCATTTGTGTGAAGCAATCCGAGGAAAATTCCCGGATTTGTGACAAAATAATTCATGGCAATTTGACCACGATAATATACCTGCTCACACTTTGCTGCTTATTTGTGAATTTTTGGGCAAAAATAACACCATTACCTCAGCCTCCACATTCGCTGAATATGGCCCATGTGACTTCTTCCTATTTCCCAAGCTGAAAAAAGAAGCATGAAAGACGATGTTTTACCAACATTGAAGAGATAAGACAGAATTACTGAAGGAGGAACATTATACTGGAAATTGCATTCCAGAGGTGCTTCAAAGATTGGAAAAAGTGCTGGGACAAATGTATTATATCAGAAAAGGAGTACTTTGAAGGTGACAAAACCAATATTGATGAATAAATAAAAATGTTTTTGAGAAACTAAAATCCCGTGTATTTTTTGACCAAACTTTGTACACAGCAGTTACAGAATACATACGAAAAGAAGAGTTACTTACAAATTAACCTCCAGTCAAGTAATAGAAATATACAAAATTAATTGAAAAAAATTAACTCCACATAAAAAATACATGTATATATTACTTGATATAGTTCCTGCCCAAATATAAGAACTTGTATCTTGACTCCAGCTTGTCCGTTCCTTACAAAGAAAAGCACCGTCAAAGTACCTATCCATTCACTAACTCCATCCATGAGTTCATTTCTTCAATTTTCTGAATATATGAAAACCAGATAGTATTAAATCAGGACTGTAAGGGGGAAGGTAAAAATCTTCCACTTAAATTTTTTTAGTACACACTTAGAGCTAGCAGCGGTTTGTGCCCATTTGTTGGCATGCAAAAAAAATCCCCTTCATACTCTGGCAAAAGAATTCCAAAACTCAGTGCCATCATTTTTTGTTCAAATTGGTTTGTATGAATTTTTTGGGTTTATTTGGCAAGTTTATTTGGATCTACTTTCAGGATCGTTCTTTCAATTCAATACTGATTAACCAAATTCACATCTCATTCCAAGTAACAATACTGTTAAGAAATTCACTTCCTTTAATGTGGTAATGCTGAAAAGACGTCAATACCACTTTTATTGTTTCCATTTTGTTTGGTATCCATCATGCAGAGTAGTTATGAAAACCCAATCTGTAACAATTCCATAAAGAATGGCTCTTGAAATTTGAAGAAAATTTTCACCTAGTTCAGTAATTGTGAAGTGGTGTTTATAATGAACAAATTCAACTTTTTCAACACGTTTATCATGCACAATAAAATGCCAATCTCTTCTTTTCTTGTTGAACACATTATTTTGCCCTTCTCTGAACCTCCTGCACCATTCTTTCACAGAACCAACATTAATTGATTATTACCATAAACTATGCACAGCTGACAGTGGACCTTGGTTGCAGATATTCTTGTTTGCAAAAACTAATGACACTATGAACCTGACAACTCGCACGAGCTATAACAGTCACCTCAATATTTCACTATGCATGTATGACAATTCTTAAGCTTAGTTGATATCTATTGCATATGCGCTATGTTGCTATGGAGACCCATTTATTTGTAACACTCAACCGAAGGTTAATTTTTATAAATAAGCTGCATATCTGTCTGTAGCGCCATCTCGATGATGGTTAAAGAAAGTAAATATCACGTGGGATTCTGCAATGGAGCTGAGGAGGTCTGTTTGCCTCTCCCTTGTAGACCAGACCGAAGTCCATAAATTAACCTAAAGTCAGGGGTATGAACTGAAGTACAGTTCTCTAAGGAAATTAGGAATAAATTTAGTTGCTGCGAACAACATTTTTGGTGGTATGTTGTTAATTTGCCTTGAATTTCGAGACATTTACTAGAAATTGGCTTAATAAAAGTAGAACTAGGTGGGGGTTTTATGCTTCCACGAGCTCGGTAAGCTAGTTCAGAGGGCAACAATGTAGAACATTCAAGTGTCCAGATGCAATATAGAACGTTCAAGATGTCCGGACGAGGCCTACAGTGAAGGCAAAAGCTGAGTTTAAAAATCACTGATGTAAATGTCTACTGAGGCATTTACATCGATGGCATCCCAAACAGGCTTGGCTTATTACTAAGAGATGTAAAAAGTTAGAGTCCATTAGGGCTATGAAGGGGGGGGGTTGCGGCGACCGGAATCATCACAACGTGGTGAGAATACTGAGATTCATGGAAAGAAAGCTAACATTCAACCCATGTTTACCTGTTATAGGTAGAGATTCTACAATTACCAGATAGATGGCTTAGTGCATGGCAAAATTTAAAACAGACATTAACATTAATTTTGTGCAGCAACTGCAGGAAAAATAATCTTTTAGATGCAATCCAACATCCCAAACCTGTTCATCTGGAAGAGTAGTAAACAAATGATTCACAATATACCAGAGTCCACATTAAAACTTGATAGAATCTAAGATTTTCAATCACCCACTACTACAACTGAAAAAACATAATATGACTAAAAGTTGCCTTTTCCCCATGGCAATGAAAATTAGATAAAACTATCAATGTTAACAAAAAACTGAACCAAACTTAAGTTATTATTTTTTCAAATTCAGTTCATAAAACTTTCAGTTGTTAATGTAGTCATCTTTAATGACTGACGGTTCTGTTTTCATCCTTACATAATTCTGTGTTATATGCTGGAAGATTTCTATTTAAAATATGGTTAAAAAGTGTATATGATTTAAACAGTGTCAGGTATAACAAATTAAACTGACCCAAATTTAGTTCATTTTTCAACTTAACATATAACATGTATTCACACTTTACAACTTAGAACATGTATTCTAAATACATGTCCTCCTAAAAAATAATTTAAGCTGATGATAGGATGAGGGCAACAGCACCATTCACTAAAGGCGATCATAAAATCTACTGGCACCTTTATGATAATTTGAGTACTGATAACTTTACATTTAATAAATCTGTTTTATCAGGCCAAGACATATTTTGATTGTACAATTACCATTTAATTATTATCTCAAGCCAAACCTTGGGGTTAAAAACATTCTGTCACATGTCACATTAGGCAAATCTGTACACGATCAACACCTAACTGTAAAGATTATGGTTTGCAGTGAGATAACATAAGCAATTTAAAAAAAATCCTTAATTAGCTCCCAAAACAATAACAGAACACAGGATATAAAAAAACACGAAAAAAAACTATACAGTATCACAATTCACCTTGCACTGAAGCCAAATGTTAATTTTAATTAACAGCAATTTAATTCTTAATGATAATTTGCTGAAGTAAATTAACATTTTAGTTCAGTGCTAAATTAAAAGAAAGAAATAATATCAACTGGATGTTCACAGCAGATCAATGTTTAAATTTTGTTTTAATAAATATGAATATTCAAAAAAAAACATTGGTAAATAGACGGAGCATATAGGAAAGTTAAGGAGAATTTTGGGGTACATAAATTGAAATCTAATAATGTGTTAAACAAAGATGGTATACCAATATATAATACGAAAGGTAACGTCGATAGATGGGTGGAATATATTGAAGAATTATACGGAGGAAATGAATTAGAAAATGGTGTTATAGAGGAAGAAGAGGAAGTTGAGGAGGATGAAATGGGAGAAACAATACTGAGATCTGAATTTAAGAGAGCATTAAAAGATTTAAATGGCAGAAAGGCTCCTGGAATAGAAAGAATACCTGTAGAATTACTGCGCAGTGCAGGTGAGGAAGCGATTGATAGATTATACAAACTGGTGTGTAATATTTATGAAAAAGGGGAATTTCCGTCAGACTTCAAAAAAAGTGTTATAGTAATGATACCAAAGAAAGCAGGGGCAGATAAATGTGAAGAATACAGAACAATTAGTTTAACTAGTCATGCATCAAAAATCTTAACAAGAATTCTATACAGAAGAATTGAGAGGAGTGGAGGAAGTGTTAGGAGAAGACCAATTTGGCTTCAGGAAAAATATAGGGACAAGGGAAGCAATTTTAGGCCTCAGATTAATAGTAGAAGGAAGATTAAAGAAAAACAAACCAACATACTTGGCGTTTGTAGACCTAGAAAAGGCATTTGATAACATAGACTGGAATAAAATGTTCAGCATTTTAAAAAAATTAGGGTTCAAATACAGAGATAGAAGAACAATTGCTAACATGTACAGGAACCAAACAGCAACAGTAACAATTGAAGAACATAAGAAAGAAGCCGTAATAAGAAAGGGAGTCCGACAAGGATGTTCCCTATCTCCGTTACTTTTTAATCATTACATGGAACTAGTAGTTAATGATGTTAAAGAACAATTTAGATTCGGAGTAACAGTACAAGGTGAAAAGATAAAGATGCTACGATTTGCTGATGATATAGTAATTCTAGCCGAGAGTAAAAAGGATTTAGAAGAAACAATGAACGGCATAGATGAAGTCCTACGCAAGAACTATCGCATGAAAATAAACAAGAACAAAACAAAAGTAATGAAATGTAGTAGAAATAACAAAGATGGACCACTGAATGTGAAAATAGGAGGAGAAAAGATTATGGAGATAGAAGAATTTTGTTATTTGGGAAGTAGAATTACTAAAGATGGACGAAGCAGGAGTGATATAACATACCAAATAGCACAGGCGAAACGAGCTTTCAGTCAGAAATATAATTTGTTTACATCAAAAATTAATTTAAATGTCAGTTAAAGATTTTTGAAAGTGTATTTGGCGTGTCGCTTTATATGGAAGTGAAACTTGGACAATCGGAGTAACTGAGAAGAAAAGATTAGAAGCTTTTGAAATGTGGTGCTATAGGAGAATGTTAAAAATCAGATGGGTGGATAAAGTGACAAATGAAGAGGTATTGCGGCAAATAGATGAAGAAAGAAGCATTTGGAAAACTATAGTTAAAAGAAGAGACAGACTTATAGGCCACATACTAAGGCATCCTGGAATAGTCGCTTTAATATTGGAAGGACAGGTAGAAGGAAAAAATTGTGTAGGCAGGCCACGTTTGGAATACGTAAAACAAATTGTTAGGGATGTAGGATGTAGAGGGTATACTGAAATGAAACAACTAGCACTAGATAGGGAATCTTGGAGAGCTGCATCAAACCAGTCAAATGACTGAAGACAAAAAAAAAAATTCAAAAAAATTTCTAATAATAAAGAAAAAACTGCAAAGAAAATATTTTTGCTGCAAATATCTTAAGGAGAAATAACAATGAAAATACGAGTATAAAAATAAAAAGCTTGAAAAAATACCCACTTTTTATGATGAAATAAAGCCAAAAGAAATTAAAAATAAAAGCAATCAAAATATACACAAATTTTATTAATATTTTTTATTAATTTAAATTAAATACAAATACATGTTCAAAATAATCATATCTATATCTCACCAGTAAATTTAAGTTTTATTCTTTAAATTTCCACTCCTGACGACACATAGGACATTGGTGATGTACTTGTTGTGAATTCAACCACTTCATAATACAATGAATATGAAAACAGTGAGAACACTGACCCCACACTATAAACAAAGAGATAGAAAAAATATTAATATAACAAACCTCATTAGACAGGTAAATTTAATATCACTATGTTAGGTACCCAAAAAGTAATATTAGATGACGTGTAAAAGGTATTCATAAAGAAATATATTAAAATAACTTAATATACATAAAAATACAGTTCATTCAAAAAGTAACTATAAAGAAACTACATATAATAAGTAGTAACATCATCTTACTTTACAATAGTTTTCGAATGCACTGTATATTATATCAATTACAAAGTGTGGTTTTTTAGAATTCTGTAAAATCCATGAAATGATTAAAAAAATCAATATAACTAAACAATTCTGTAGAAATCCTTAAATGTTACTACAATTGTAGGACATTCTTGCACTTCTCCCACCAACTACCATAATTACTCCACAGCCAACAGAACTTGCAACCATTTGCATGCAAACAAGTATATTCAGAAAAATATATTCATGAGTACAACTTATTAGTATTTCACTACAAAGGCCACGCATTATTAAAAGATTTACTGAAATTAACTTCTGTGATTTATAGGCTAATAAAAAAGGGTACTGAGGTTTATATATTAATAATAAATGAAAATGAATATAATATGTAGGTAATACATGTGATGAGGGTCATCAATACATGAGGGTCATTCAATAATTAAACAGACAAATAGCTGTATAGCAAAAATGGTTTATTAAATAAATATAATTTTTTTGTTTACTTTTCCATGTAATCCCCACCAACTTCCCTGCACTTGTCCAATCTTTTTACAAGTCATCTTATCTTCTTATCCCTCAGTGAAAAATTCTTTACCTTGATCTAAGCCAGTTTTGTACTTTTTTCTTTACCTCTTTGTTGTTGTTGAACTTGATGCCATGCAAAGCTTCTTTCAGTGGACTACACAGATAAAAATCCGAAGGGAATGATTTAATATTTTCCCACAAAATTCTTCCAACTGTCACACTGTCTGATTTACCTTCTTAGACCAGGCATTATCATACAAAAACAAATTCCTACGGGACAGCATCCTATATAGTTTTGTTTTTTATCTGTTCTAAGATTTTTAATATTTCACAACACATATCAGCATTCACAGCAGTCCTGCAATCACTAAATCTCTATGCATGACAGCCTTTTTGTCCCAACAAACAGTTAACATAAGCTTCTTTACTGAATATTCTTGTTTGAACTTCATCTTTATTTTCATAATACTGCAAAATTCAGCAAAACATTGTTCCTCGAGTGTCTCAGTTAAAATCTTCAGCATCCATCTGGCAAACAATTTTTTTATTGCCCAATTTTTCAGTCAAAACTTCATAAATCAAAGTTCATGAAACATGACAACAAGACAATTGTGACCTGGTGAAGCGCCAGTTTTCTCAAATTTTTCACGAACATCATCCATTATCACAAACAGCTGGCTGCATTCTCCATCATGAGCGTTTGTTCCACCTTCTTAAAATGAAAGGCAACACTGTCTTACTTTAAAACATCAATCATTACATTCAGCTTGTAAACATCACAAAAATGGCTATGAATTTCAGCTGCAGAATTTTTTTTTGTCGTCAAAAATAGGATTAACAGCTGACTATACTGACTGAAATAACTAAGCTACACAACTGCCATTTGTTTAGATCGCATTTGTAGGCGATAAATTTAGAATGGACCTTACTTTAAAAACACACATTGAATTTAAATAACTGATAATGAATTAGAAAAATACATATTATTTAAATTAGTACATTTGCACAGATCTTGTTATTAATTTAGTATGTTTATAGTGTTTGTTGGTAATTGTTAATTGTTAACAGACTGGACAACATGTTTCATAGAATTTGTATGAACACCTCAATATCAAAGATACATTATAATTTCATAATAATTTTATAATTTCAACTATGACATGATATATGTGATAGAAATGAAATAAGTTTCTCATAAGAATAATTAATAACGCGGACTAAAAAAAAAAAAAAAACAATTAACTTCAAATCAATAAATTACACGACACTTTTTTAATTTTTCTGCTAACATTACAAGCCATGCACAAATTATTATTATCAGTAGCTGTTAACTATGAAAAAAACTAATAAAAGGATTAATTCATTTATATGACAGATAATCCTGGGTTTGTGATTTCTTAAAACATTGTTTCTTTATTAAGATGCTCTTTTTTGACTTAAAAAATTATTAAATCCTGTTAATTTATTTCTACAACTTACATTTTCATATCTTTTTTTATTTTAATTCAACAATACTTATTTACTTTTCAACAGTTCTCACTTATTGTCTAGAACACAGATCCTCCAACTGGCAATGTCCAAATTGATAATATGGATAGGAAAGAGAAAGGGAGAACCCATAAACATTAAAAAAACAAAAAAAAAACAGCAATTGAAACAGTTTAGGCAAAAAGTAATAATCAATCTACATTTATTAAGTACAAAGATCTGTTATCCAACCCATGTGAATGGTAACTTGTGGCATTATCCACTCCAATCATCCTTCCTGCAGAAGACATAATCTACTCATGGTACTCAACAATGAGCAGGAGACACATCTTCCTCCAGAAGCAGCACATGTGCAATCAGGGATTTTTTACAGTATAATCTACTATTATGAAACACACTTTACATAAATTTCAATAAAAAAAAGCCCACAATGAATTACAGAAACCAGTCAAGTTATAGTATTCATTTTTAATTCAATAATTTTTAAACTCTATTTGTACCTTATGAGAAAATAATTACTTTTTATTGAAAACCAATAACCAAAATCATGAATTATTCTTTTTTTCACATTTTTACATAAATAAAAATTATTTATATAAAATTTAACGATGTTGTATGATAGTTAAATAAATAAATACAAAAAAAATAGTTATTTCTACATTTGCAGAGGACTTAATGAAAGCTGAATGGAAGGGAAAATGTTTTGTGTTCTTGTTCTTTTCCAAACACACAATAATTAAAAAGTAAAGCAAGTGAATACAGAACCAAAAATGTCCAATTAGCCTGCATCAGTTATTTCTTAATCGACATATTAAAAAATGAAATCATAATAAATTTTAATGTTACTGTTTTCAACAATTTTTTTTCTATTAAATATAAAATTAGTTGTTTGATTACATTTAAATCTTTTAATTTTAATCTTTGAAGCCAAGCTGTTCTATAAAATAAAAATAATAACCAAAATGTTTGATATTAATATGTTAACATCACGATTTTGAAAAATATATTTTCAACTTTTTGAAAATTTAGAGGTTCATGAATCAGGAGGCATTTTTAATGATAAAAATATTCACTAAAACTGAATTTAGATTAAAATTGAAATTAACAAATCTGGGAGCTTCCCCAGTGGAAAGTTATTTTAGTGAATTTATTGTTTAAAAAATTTCTTTTTGAAAATTAAAAATTTTAGATTGCAAAAAAGATTCTTTTTTCATTTCTCTCATATTCAAGGGGTAACATTCAGGTAAAATAACATTTTTAAGAAATAATCCCAAGTGATGATAAAATAAAAGAATTTGTTAAAGTTGTTTAAAAAATACAAAGATACACCATAATTCTAATCAAAGTTGTCATTTTCTAGGAAGGGGCAAAAAAATTTTAGGCAAATTTTTACTTCCTTGTACAAAGTAAGGGAAGTATTGTGATTGCAAAAAATGTCAGTTTTCAGATTTCAACGAAAATATCCATTTTGACTATTTTCCGACAGTTTACATATATACATTTGAATCTCGTGTAACTGAAAAAAGATTAACCATAGGATGTTGAAATTTTAGATTTAGAACTGTCGTAATATCTAGTTGTACACCTCCCCTTTAGATTGCAATCAACTAAACCAAAAATGTCCAAAAAAGCCTAAATTACAATTTTTTTTTGGATTTTTTCTTAACTGCAGTAATAAGCCCTCATTGAGAGCTTTTCAACGACATATCATAAGTGGTACTTATTTTCATTGATTCCAGAGTTATAGCCAAATGAAATTTTAATGAATGAAATATTTGGATCTTAGAAGGTGAAGGCACATATCGGTTCGAATCAGAAGTTATTAATGAAATAAAATTTTATGTACTTTTTATTTTTAAAAAATATGCATACGTAATTTAATAGGTGTACAAGGAAGTCATGTGGTTCCACATCAGATTTTTTAATTCCTTGTACGAAATAAAGGATCTCGCATAACTCAAAAATGATTAACTGCAGAATGTTGAAATTTTGGATTTAGAACTGCTGTAACATCTTGTTGTGCACCTCCCCTTTTGATTGCAATCGACTGGACCAAAAGTGTACAAAAAAGCCCAAAATAAAAACAAAATATGGATTTTGGACTTTTTCTACCCTACAGCCCTCATTGACAGCTTTTCAACGATATATCATAAGAGATTCTTATTTACATTGGTCCAGAGTTATAGCCAAATACAATTTTAATTAATTAAATATTTGGATCTTACAAGGGGAAGTCACACCGGTTCGAATCAGACATCACATACATATATTTTTATAAACTTTTTTTTAAATTGAAGTATATTGATTTATTAAAATATTTAAATTTAAAAAAAATAATAATTATTAATCTCTGATTGTAAAAAAATGTTTACAATAAATAATAATTCAATAACAATAAAAAAATATGAAAAAAAAATCAGAAGTTATTAGTGAAATAAAATTTTATGTATTTTTCATTTTAATTCAAAAACTTTTAAAGTGGTTATTAACTATTAATAAATCAATATATAATAAATTTTAAAAAAGTTAAAAATTATATATATAAAGTCGGATTCGAACTGATGTGCCCATGGCTACGGATCCAACACCACATAATTACTTTAATAACATGAAAAAAATATATATATATAAACTAATATAAAATGCTGATACGGGCACCACAAAAAAATGTGATGCAATGTGGTGTCAACCACAATGCAATTGTTTGACTGTCCATTTTATTAAAGAATTGGAGGATCATATCTCACCTTCAAATGAAATGCAGTAAAAAATGTGTATATGTAATTTAATAGGCATACAAAGATATCATGTGGTGTCCACATAGATTTTTTCCAGACATACTAAAGAAAAATAAGAGCTACCAAGAAATTAAACTTTTTACACTTTAAATGCATGGGTAACTTGCATGGTTATTAAATTTAAAATAAATAAACAATTTTTTTTCAAAATTAAAAAAGTATTTTCTACCATAGACATAGACCAATGTTTTGGGATAGGCAAAAAACTTTTATAGTGGTTTGAAGATCTATTGATGTAGTAAATATACATACACAAAACTCTCATTATATCCTTTTCAGAAGCAAGACATAGCTAAAAAAGAAAAATATGTTTTTCATCCATCTACAAAATTTGAAGAAAATTGGTCAATGTGATAACATAAATACCAGAGTGATAACGAGTCCAAAATAGTGGTCCAGAGTGATAACATAAATCCAGGCCAACATACATTTTTTTTTAGGCCAACATTAGATTTTTCTGACTGATTTATATACTCCTGTTATAACTACAAAAGCACATATTGCTATGGCCGGGAAAGTAAACAACAAATTCCCAATAAAGCTGAAAAACATTCTTTACTACAAAAAAATGTTTTTTAGAGGTAGGTAGTAGATTGGTTTCTTAGCAAGGGCAAACTTTACTGAGGTGGTTAAAATCACAATATATATATGATGTTTAATCAAATGTACTCAGATTATTACTTGGGAAATACAAATTTAAATGGTGTAAGCTCTTTTTATTACCTTTTCTATTACCTACTGCTTTGTTATGAGGGAATCCTGCTGCGCTTTAGTTGATAATACTACTGGCTTTTTAAAAACTGTATTAGAATTACATATCAACTGAAATACTACAAGCCACAGGAAATCAGAGCAACTGAAAATGTACGGAAAATCAACTAAATGCATTATAATGAAAGTTTAAAAAATATAATAAATTTAAATTCATTATCTTGAATAATTTCTACCACCAACCATCACTGCAGATTTTAGACCTTACGAACACCGATGATTTTCGGTTGTACAAGTTCATTAGGATTAAACCTAGCAAAATATATTGAAGTGCCACCAATATCAAGATTTAACAGAACTGTTTGTCTCATACATTTCTACAGATTCAAACCTAACATCTGTTATGAAGTAGAAAGTTGTTAGTTTGTGCTTGGCTTGAAATTTCTGATTACTTCTTAAAAGAAAGTATCACTTATAAGGCATTCAAATGTCAACTGCATTTCAATAGGTTTCTGATTTGCAGTAGTATAACTATGACAGGCTCAATGAGAAATACAACAGAAAATCACTTCACTTCCTACTTTTGACAACAAGCTTGACAAAGGGCTTTAATAATTCTGAGAATGGCTGCAGTATTTTCTCAGAGTAACTTTGCATATCACTATCAGATGGCTTAAAATTCTCCAATTATGGTACCAATCATATAAACAGGATGATAATTATACAACAAAATCTAAATAAGAATTCCTAAATTATTTTAATAAATAACTACTAAATGATATTCATTATTTACCTAATGGGCAATCATCACCAGGTAATTTACAATCTGGACAACAACCGTCAAATGATAAACGACAAATTCCACAAGTATCATCATTTGCTACCCATCTCCAAGTGGCTACACCAGTCCAACCTGAAAACATTAAAAAAAATTACAATTAATCACCTAATTAATAAAAATTTATTATTATATAATTATTAATAAATGGAGAGCTTTGCAGATAACACTCTGAAACTGTTCTACACTATAAGAAATGGCTAGTACTGATACAATCAATTAACAATTTAAATTGTGATAATCATTCAACTAAAATAACATGAACGGTTCAAGCTTAACATGAAATTTTATGGTAGAAATCACATGACCAACATTAAAAAAAAAAATTATGGAGAAATAGATTATTTAGAATCAGATGAATTTATTTATTTATTGAAAAATCAGAGAATCAGACAATTTTTTTTAATTCTAATATTTTTAAAAAATTTTAAATATAATTTTTTACATGCTAATATTTTTTTAAATTCAAATACTGTCACATTTACATATTGTCCCAATTTAAAAAAAAGACCTTTTCTTTATTTCAGATAAAATAAAACATAAATTTTTACTTTCCTGAATAAAGAATATATACTTTTTTACCACTTAGTGCTGAGTATTTTGGTACAATAAATACAGAAAGAGGAGCATTATCAAATTTCTCTTCAATGTGTTGTGTTTGCTGAAGCAAAAGGCCAACTTCCTTCTCATTTATTTAGGTTAATACTGCTATTATTGGGCAAAACTAAGAGTAGAAGCAATTGGTTTCTCATTCTTTCAAGTCAATCTTGAAATTTATTTTTCCTTGCCCCTACTACTATGTAAAAAATTACAGAGTAAAATTCATTAAGGCAAACAATGTAAGCATTGCAAAACTGCGACACTTTGACACCAGAGTGTATGATATTAGTTCTAAGGTTTAATTTATTCACCATATTCTTATATATACTATGAACTCTAGTTTCTCTTTCAATTTACACACTTGTATGATAATCTTTTGATTTGAATAGCAGAAAAGGCTCCTGGAATAGACGGAATACCTGTAGAATTACTGTGCAGTGCAGGTGAGGAAGCGATTGATAGATTATACAAACTGGTGTGTAATATTTATGAAAAAGGGGAATTTCCGTCAGACTTCAAAAAAAGTGTTATAGTTATGATACCAAAGAAAGCAGGAGCAGATAAATGTGAAGAATACAGAATAATTAGCTTAACTAGCCATGCATCAAAAATCTAAACTAGAATTCTGTACAGAAGAATTGAGAGGAGAGTGGAAAAGGTGTTAGGAGAGGACCAATTTGGTTTCAGAAAAAATATAGGGATAAGGAAAGCAATTTTAGGCCTCAGATTAATAGTAGAAGAAAGATTAAAGAAAAAGAAACCAACATACATGGCATTTATAAACCTAGAAAAGGCATTTGATAATGTAGACTGGAATAAAATTTTCAGCATTTAAAAAAAAATTAGGGTTCTAATACAGAGATAGAACAACGATTGCTAAAATTTACAGGAACCAAACAGCAACATTAAAAATTGAAGAACATAAGAAAGAAGCCGTAATTAAGAAAGGGAGTCTGACAAGGATGTTCCCTATCCCCATTACTTTTTAATCTTTACATAGAACTAGCAGTTAATGATATTAAAAAACAATTTAGATCTGGAGTAACAGTGCAAGGTGAAAAGATAAAGATGCTAAGATTTTCTGATGACATAGTAATTCTAGCTGAGAGTAAAAAGGATTTAGAAGAAACAATGAACGGCATGGATGAAGTGCTACGCAACTACTACATGAAAATAAACAAGAACAAAACGAAAGTAATGAAATGTAGTAGAAATAATGAAGATGGACCACTGAATATGAAAATAGGAAGAGAAAAGATTACGGAGGTAGAAGAATTTTGTTATTTGGGACGTAGAATTACTAAAGACGGACGAAGCAGGAGTGATATAACATACCAAATAGCACAGGCGAAACGAGCTTTCAGTCAGAAATATAATTTGTTTACATCAAAAATTAATTTAAATGTCAGTTAAAGATTTTTGAAAATATATATTTGGAGCGTCACTTTATATGGAAGTGAAACTTGGATGATCGGAGTACCTGAGAAGAAAAGATTAGAAGCTTTTGAAATGTGGTGCTATAGGAGAATGTTAAAAATCAGATGGGTGGATAAAGTGACAAATGAAGAGGTGTTGTGGCAAATCAATGAAGAAAGAAGCATTTGGAAAAATATAGTTAAAAAAGAGACAGACTTATAGGCCATATATTAAGGCATCCTGGAACAGTCGCTTTAATATTAGAGGGTCAGGTAGACGGAAAAGATTGTGCAGGCTGGCAACGTTTGGAATATGTAAAACAAACTGTTAGGGATGTAGGATGTAGGGGGTATACCGAAATGAAACGACTAGTACTAGATAGGGAATCTTGGAGAGCTGCATCAAATCAGTCAAATGACTGAAGACAAAAAAAAATATGATAATCTTGAAAAAACTCAACCTTTTTTTCTGTTTGGCCCCCAGGAATTATTATCAGGTATTACTTCAGAGGATGAATGAGGATATGCATCAGTGTAAGTGAAGTGTAGTCTTGTACAATCTCAGGTCGACCGTTCCTGACACATGTGGTTAATTGAAACCCATCACCAAAGAACACTGGTATCCACAATCTAGTATTCAAATCCGTATAAAAATAACTGCCTTTACTAGGACTGGAACTCTGGACTTTCAAATCAGCTGATTTTCAAAGACGCGTTCACCACTAGACCAACCAAGTGGTTAAATTGAAAAAAAAACACTCACGTCTGAAAATAACTAGCGAATTGTTATTTTGTAATTGTTTACCTTCTATGCCATCTTGTTAATTTAATGTTTATTTAATTTTTTAGAGCTCATTGTAGTATATTTTTACAATGGAAAATGACTATTGTCTGTGAAAGTTGTGTATTACATAATTTTTAATTAAGTGAAAACTGCACCTGATTATTTTATTTTCCAAAAATACTGAAAAAATAACACCGAAAAAAAAGATTAAGAAATAATATTGTTTATTAAATATATGCGTTAAAATATAAAATCTTAAACTTAAGTTGATAAGCAAATGTTACATCTAAGAAAAAAACTATTTTATTTTAGAAGATCTCTAGACTATAAAAAATTACTTACCAATTCTAAAAAATACCAGTGTCACAAGTAGGGATAATATACTAATTACAAGAAATGGTTTCTGACAAATTTAATACAAAACTGCAAAGTAAATTTATTTATTCTTTTGGTGACATAAACTTATTCCCAAATAGGATTATTTATGATATGGAATAAGGATGAATTTTGTAGTGCATAATCCCAATCCTGATTGGGATTTAAATTACAGATCCCTTCAGATGAAAAAAAAAAGATCTTCCATTTTGCCACTGAATAGAGGCCAGCTCTGAACCAACCTCCAAAACAAAATGAAATCTACAACCGAAAAACAACAATTTCTCCATAAAAATTATGCTACAATACTACATCTGTCTAATGCGCAATATAACGACTGTATTCCATATCTAAGTCTTACCCATGCTCCTTATATAGGGTTAAATAAGATAATGTATCTGCAAAATTTAAGGAGGGAATAACTATTTACAGTTGTTGACAGAAAAATTTCAGAAAATCATGTTTAGAAGTTAAACAATTTTCAAAGGTTTAGATAGATATTTGGTCCCTATTTTTAGTCAACAATGAAGTTTCTACACCTTTATTAAATTTATATATATTTAGGACGTAAATAATTTTAAATTTTCCAATTATTTATTCCTATCTATTGCAGACATGTGTAAATAAACTAATTTTGTAACAATTTGCAGCCAATGCAAATTATTTATGAAGGCTGTTCTTTCAACAGGTTTAGTTTTATCTTAAGTTTATTTTTAACTTTAATTTTTCAAATTTCAATTTTTTTTAACTTTAGCCATGGTAGCATTAAAATTGTGGGTAATTATGAGCAATTACTTGATATGTATGTATGTATATATGCTTAGGATCAGGAAAACAAAAGGACTAAAAATCTGAAAAAAGGTTTGGTGACCAATGCAAGGTCAAAGTACATGTAGCATTATCAGTACTCTAGTCAATTAGCAAATCAGTTTTGTAAATTATGGTGACCTGTTCGATGTTAATCTGTTCTGTGGACAGAGATTAGGGTTAAGGTTAGAACTGTGGTTAGAAATGTTAGTAGTAAAGTACAAAGGTATGGTGATACTAAACACCATCTCATAGTACACTTGGCCAAATTTATGCTTAAATGGATATATAGTCACTGCAGCGAGAGATTACACCAGATCTTCCGTACTACCAGTCATGTGACAATCACTCTATGAAGAGCCCATCAATCATTTTTAATGGCTAACTCCATGTTTGACTCTGATGAGTATTATGCTAGTTTATAGTTTATTAGGCAATTCTGACTCTTAATTTATGTTGATCATCATTTTCTGTCGTTAACGTATCATATGTCAGTACAAAAAAATTTGACAATTATAAAATAATTGCTATTATTTTTAATAATGCAAGAGTGATTTTTAAAAATATTTTTTACCTTGCTGCTATTTGCTATATCACTGGGTAATGAAAAAAAGTATTTTTATTCTTAACTTATATAATAATGCAAAAACAGGGTATGAAAAGAATTATTACAGTAGTAAAGTTATAAAGTAATAAGTATAGCAATAAACAAATTTTGACTAAACACTACACTATATGATGTCCAAATTCTTAGCCAGTACTGGAAAAAATATGGAAATGATAGTTAACTTACAAAGAACTCAATGAGGAAACGTGCTTGGTATTTCAAACGAAAATGGTCATGGAGAATTAATTTATTTTATTATAATGAGTAAATTTAGTGTAAGTTATGCTTACAATGCATGAAGCATATTTTAGATTTAAGATATACCATCAACAAAGAAAATCTTTGCTATGGGCTGATGAAAATTCTAAATTAAATAATAAATGACTACATAGTGGGGTAGCAAAAGGTTAATTTTATATTTTATTTCACAGAATCTACGTTTATACTTCTTCAATGACATATTGCAGCACTGACAGATAAGAATGCCTGTGTTAAGAGAAATGTTGCAATGTCACTTCTTTGTGTCTGATTTTGATATGCTGAATAATCTACTCATTCTCCTAACTTAACTGTACATGCTAATTTCTTTAGGGCTACCTAAGAAAATAAAGTTTTTTTTGTCACTTAGTCCAAAAATAACAATGAACTGAAACAGGGAATATGGGATGAAATAGCAAATACAACTAAACATATATTTGAGCAAGTCATGAAGAATCTTTAGATATGATATGCCAGTGTGTGAACAGAATAATGGTCCATATAACCAGTGCGAGACATAAAAAATGAAGTTTCAAGTGTATGTTTTCTTCACAATACATATTTATGTATATTCAAAGAAATAAATTATTATTTTATAAATCATCAGGTGTTTATGGTTACTTGAAAAAGCTGAATTAAGGAATTTTTGGAAAGGATACAAAATAATTTATGAGAGACAAAACTCAGGTGAAAAGCATTTCCGATGAATAATTTCTAATGCAGCAAATAACTCACATCCTAAATATGGTATATTCCAAATTCCATCAAAATCAGAGGCGAGTTCATACTTGTGTATAATTACCTTAATTTAAATTAGATATGTAAATTAATTCATTAAAAATGTTAAATTAGAAATTTAACTCATCTTCAAAGCAAATTTACATAAAAAATTCATTTAAATAAATGCAAGAGCAAAAAATACCTTCAGATAACAACAGGGCCAAAAGCAGTAAAACAGGAAAATATATTTATCTAAGTGGATTATAGTATTTTTAGAATCAAGATGTGAAAAATAGGACAAAACAAAATGAGAAAATTTAAATATTTTTGCATATTTTGAAATATGTGTTTATGGAAGAATGTTTAAAACTGGTCTGCAGTTAGTGAAAATTTAAATTCTGGGGTTTTTAAACACAGCCAGTACTAAATTCACACATTAAAACTAGATTGCTACAAACAGAAACCCATGTATTTTCTTTAGAGATCAATGTGGAGGAGAAAAACAGTGATCTCTAAAGAAAACAGTGGGGGAAAAAATAATTGCATGTATAAAAGTTGAGGCTAACATGTTGAGGATAAATTGGCATAATATATTCATAAAGGAATGGAGAAGTGCATCACACCAATCACGTAAATGAGAAAAGCATTTCTAATTTTACAAACACATAATATAATGGCACAGTATATCTTGTAGTATATAGCTATAGTATAATATATATAGCTATATATATTGTAGTATATAGCTAATAGTATATAAGGTAGTATATACTACCTTAGATATTTTTCATACATATCAAGTTCACTTCTACTATAAATACAACACATGCCAGTTTAAAAACTATTCAGTCACTGAATATTTTTTTTAAATTGTTTTTTTGAATACAATTAAAGTAAATTTATAAAAAATTTATTATCTTTAAAGTTTAAAAATACATTTTGAAATTCTTAACCAATATATTCATCAATACATATACAATATACATAAAATTTATCAGATACAAAAAAATATCTGGTTGGATGGTAAAAACTTAAAATAAATACACAGAAACTTAACTTTACGAGCAAAACAGTAACTTAATTTTCATAACAAATAACGTTAATGCTTTACCTTATACGTTAATTTTTAAACTATGAAGTCATAATAATCGATACACAATCAACAATTTTTATAACTTTTTTTTACTGTCGAGAGAAAATGTTATTTTAATTAGAAAATTCCAAAGCAAGATTACACCTTAAAAATTTAACATTCATTCTTTTGATTACAGGTAATTTGGTAAAACAGAGCTTAAACATACTTGGAGGTTATGTTACAAACAAACAAAAATCCGATTCTTCATACTGATTAAGTTTACGTTGTTTAAAAATGTATACTTACTTCTAATTGTGACTTTCATGCTGAAAAATATTTAACATAATGAGATAAAGGAAAACGAATTATAAATTCCACGACACCACAAATCATGCAAAACGAACCACGAAAAAACTGACGTCACAAATTAGTACATCGATTCGAAGACGAACGCGATACCGGATAAAAAATATGAACTAAGGAAATTTCATTTCCGAATAAAAAAATATATTATTTTGCTACTTTTTACAGTGAATGGCTTATTTAAAAAATTTAATTTCATGTGTTTGGATAATACAAAATAATAGTACTTTATAGATCTGATAATATATAATAGTTTTCCTGGATCCGACCAGCCAAATGCTGGGGCAACTTTTCGATATCTGTACAACGGCAAATCTTTGTACCTCACCTGAGGTTATATATATATAATGTTTCTAAAATGGTGGGCTACCTTTACTTTTTGGGATTCTACATGTAAAACTAAACAAAACATATTTCGTTGAAAAAAATGACAATTTTTCCTTCGTTCTCACCCCTGTCCACCACTTTGTTACTTTTATGTAAAAATTTATATCTCAAGTTTGGATAGACGAATCACATTAATATTTGGTAAGCGTCTTGGTAATAAAGTTTTAAAATTAGAAATAAATCAGGACTTAAAATACTTTCGCAAATTACAAAATGGCGGCCATGTTTATTTTTCAATCCGTTATATCTCCATTATTTTTATCAAAATGTATATTATTGCTAAAATATTAGGCCTTTTATTTAGAAAAAAATGGCATTATTTTTTTAAATCTATTAACAAACAGCCAAGTTATGGCAGAAAATTTATGTAATTTGTGTCTGTTTTCATGTCCACTTTACATTCAATTCGATTAAATAATGTTTTTATTTGTTGTATTATAATTTAGTATCAAATTAATAATAATTTTCTCACAATAATAGACCTTATAATTAAAAAAACAACTACCTCTCATAATCTTACATTAAGAACGTTAGGTGTATATATATTTTTTAAAATAAACAATTGTTAAGTTATAAGAGATGTTCAAAGTGTCCACCGTTAGTTAGAAATTACACGAGTCTCCAGTCTTTTTCAGAGAGATTGTCTTAATCGTTCCAAAATTCCTAATTTCTTTAAATCCACCATTTTACATCCTTTGTTGAAGATTTTCAATGTTGAGAATCGGAGTTGAATAAACAATATGTTTCAAATAGTCCCACAGGTAGAAGTCAACAGGCTACCATTTTTCATGAAAGTTTCATACAGGAAATCTGATACCAACTGACTGAAATGTGCTGGAGCTACATCATGGTGAAACCACATATTTCTTCTTAATTGTAGAGGTAGGTCTTCCAACAAATGAAGATTTTCAGTCAAATGAGCAAGATAATTTCTCCATTTAAACGATTTGGTAGAATGACAGGACTCAAAAGATAGTCATTACAAATACCTGCCCGTATGCTCAGGGAAAATCTTTTTGATGGCTACTTTGGAAGGTACCATGAGGATTCTCGTAGCTCCAGATATGCTGGTTGTGATAGTTTTGAACACAATTTCTGTTGAAAGAAGCTTCACCTGTGAACAGAAGCCTTGCTAAAAATAAAGGATCTTGAATTAATGTTCTTTAAAACCAGTTACAGAATGCCAATCTACGTGGAAAATCACTGGAAATGCTAATTTACACTAGAATTAACAATAAATAAAAATTAATATTTAATTGAATTGAACGTACAGTGGCAGACATGAAAACAGACACAAAATTACAATATCAATTTTCTGCCATAACTTGGTTATTTGCTAACCGATTTAAAAAAATAAAATGCCATTTTATTCAAAATAAAAGATTTAATATTTTTGCAATAACATACATTTTGATAAAACTAATATTTATGGACATATAATGAATTGAAAAATTACATGGCCGCCATTTTGTAATTTGTAAAGGCATTTAAATTCTGATTTATTGCTAATTTTAAAACTATTATCAAAAAGCTTACCAAATATTAATTTGATTCCTCTACCTGAACTTGAGATACAAATTTTTACATAAAAATAAAGTAGTGGACAGGGGGTGAACGAAGGAGAAATTGCCATTTTCCCTAAGAATACTTTTTTGTTTAGTTTTATAAGTAAAATCCAAAAAAGTACATCCAGCCCACCATTCCATTTTTAAAACACTCTGTATTTATAAAAAGAATAATTTTACTATAATATGAATAAAATATTTCTTAATTTCATGTAATTTAACAAAATTATTTTTTTTTTTAAATCACAACTTATAGAAAATAAGATGAATCAGTTTTAATTTAGCTCTTATATTCTAAAATTTATACCTTTAATCTATCGGATTAAATCTAACACCAACAACCTACGTAGTAAATCATGTTCTTGTGTTACTTCTTTGTATTTTTCATTTTTTTTTTACATTTCTGCATGGGCAAAAATACCAGTTTTTATTTTTTTAATTAACAAAAAATTAATATTGGGTTAGTTTCACAATAAAATTATTTATCGGTTTTGTAAAACTAACAGGTCAATTACAAATTTTAAATTGCTGCTAAGAACTTTGCTCTTGCAAGCACTGTAATTTGTAAACAGCATCAAATTATTTGCAAAGAATGTTATAACCAATTTTATTTAAGACCCAATCCCCTTACCTATAGTTCAAAAGTTTTCTTTTACAAAATAATAAATTCAATATGACTTCTCATTTTTAATGTAAATTGAGCTATGCTTGAAGCCAATTCTAGCTTAGTTTTGTACTAAGATATAGTGTTGCTTACAAAACTATAATTAAAATACAAAGAACAAAGGTACTTAGCAAACCAGGAGTATACAAATTAAACTACACTAAACTTATCGGTTTCAGCCTTTGCGAATTATGTGATAGAAACATGGTACACTTGCAAATTTGATATGCAACATATAAAGACAAAGATTTGATATTAATTTTGACAAAAGCAAAGCACTACACAACACAAATTAGGTATATCTCATCTCAATCTAAATAGGTTTTTAACTTATCTGAAGATAAGTACAGTCTGCAGCATCACAGAGGAATAAACTACATGATACTTCTGAATGTTAGTTATGTTACCTTTAGTGAATGCTCTAAACCTTCCCAATAAAGTAACATCACATGTGAAAAAAATTACTCTAGAGATGTGGAAATACTTCATTTAAAGGATTATGTGCACATATTAATCATTGTTTAAGTGGAAATGGTAGCTGACTACCCAGCCAGATCCTTATTAATTAAATTTTCTAAAAATGATCCACCTTCAAAAAGTTTTCCTCCATGCATCTTTTATCTCTATATACTATACTTCACAGTAGTTTTTAATTTTGTCAAATTATTTTACCTAACATGTTTTACTTTCTGTTCTCATTTATTTGGTTTCCTCCTCATACTGTGTTAGGGTTCAAATAAGGCTTGGATTCTATGTGGAAAATGCCACAAATTTTGTTGAACTATTCTTAGTTTTCAAACATGACCTCTAAAATCTCCAACTTTTCTCTCTTTCTTCCCATTCTAAAAATGACAAGGCAAGAGGCTTACTAAAATACTAAGCAGATCAATATTAAATATATTCATTGTGTAATAATCTTTTCAAAACATGTGTGAGGTTTAAGATACGAAAAATAAGCTATCAATCACTGGTTAGTACCTATAATAATTGTGAATATTGGTTGATAATTAATTAAAAATTCCAACCTCAAAAAGCATTAACATTTCCTCACATATTCCTAAAAATCATCCTATTTGTAAAATCAGAAAAAAAATATTTTCTTCTAACTCAGCACAATAATTTGGCATATAAGTTAGCGTTGTATATACTTCTATTGCCATTTTTATTAAATTACAAAACATCTAAAGATCCTCTCAGAGAATTATTTCAATTTTTTTTGAGCCTAAGTAGCTACAATCTTCGAACAGTGAATATATGTGTTGAGTGTTTATTATTGTTTTTCAAGAAGAGAAAGCTCAACTGTAATTAATTCTATATTCAATTTTTTATTTTGGTTGGCACTCTATAAAAACTAAGATGGATAACAATGAAATGAAAATGATATTTTTTGGACATGTGAAAAGATGGCATGGCCAACCAGGACTTGAATCTAGAACCTCCAGAGATGATTTTATTTTACATAATAAAATGATATATGATTTTACATAATATATCACTGCCATTAACATTTATAAATTGCTTCTTATTTACTTATTATTTTTTCACATCTTTTGTGTTTATTTAAAATGAACTAAACAAATCTTTTCCTTGAAAATAACTGTATTTTGTGACATTGCTCTGATCAAGATTTTACTAAACCATCCAAATAAATGTTGGGACAGTTTTTATCCATAGAATAGTACTATTATTTCTAGATAAATTTCATACCCAGGTAATAATATCATATTGTATTATGGTATACAGAAATAAAATAAAATATTTATGTTTATCATTAGTGCATATGAAAACATAAGTGTTTGTTATATGCTAACATGCAGCCTTTTCCCTTCATAGTTTTTAACCACTAAAAAGTTTTTACTGTAATTATTTTTCTCATAAAGTAATAATAGTGATACACAACTATACAGATAAAATACTATAATAGAATAATGTATTTTGTAGTCACTATATTTTATGTTTTATTAAAATATATACATAGTCTGGTGTCATTCTCTTGATGTATTCAAAATACCCTTGTGTGAAAATAATTCTTAACCTTCTTAAAAATAATTCTTATTCTTCCTAACGAATAAGTTATGCAAGTGTCATTTCCAAATATATATATTAAATGAGGATATCATTCAAATGTCTCAAAAGACTCCAGGCACAGACTTGACTACCCTGTCAAAAACTCAAATATCTGACTGAGCCAAAATTTTTGAAGTGGCTGTGATGCACTGGAGAATTAAAGTCATGAAATTCACAAATGTCGTAGTTGCAAACCAGAATCAATGATGACAACATTCAGGCCATTTGTTGAAGGTAACTGCTGCAAAAATTCCATCAGAGGTGGGCAAAGTGTTGGGGAGTGTGGATACAATATTGTCAGACACTCTTGGATACAGCAAAGTATGGTCAAGGTGGGAGTTCGACGTTCTCACAAAGGTACAGAGAAATGTCCAAAAATACATCTGTCAGAGGTTTCTGAATTGCTTTGAGGAAGGAGAGGCATTTTGGACCAAATTGTGATCAATGATGAAACATGAGTTCACCACTACACCTTGGAAATTAAGAGAACAAGTATGTAGAGGTGGAAAAGTGGTGAGGGGGTATCGATGAAAGCCAAAAAACGCTGGAAAAGTTCTGGCAACTATGTTTTGAGCCGCTAAAATTTCCTGCATAAACATAGGATGGTAAATGAGGCATATAACTGTCAGTTGTTGGAAGACTCTGGGCTGCTTATTTTAACTAACTATGTCGGCAAGCGATTCGCAATATCCTCCTTCACAACACACAGCCATATAAAGCAGCTCATTCATCAAACTTGCTAAAATTCATTGAACACCTCTTCATAGCACTAATATCAATAGAGGTATGTAAACCAATTCCATTTTAATATTTTACGTTTACTTGTTATAATACAAAATGGATTATTTATGTTTATTGCACTGCATTATGTTTTTTTTGCTTCCATTTTACTGTAGTGTGTGTATATGTTTAAGCTGATTCTACAAGGAAATGGATCATATTGTATCATGGACTTGTTGCTAGCTGGCTACAGATAAATCTAAACTGGGGTTTGTGAAATTAACCTAAAACTTTACACGTTAATAATAATGAAATCATTTTATGAGAAAAAAATCATTACAAACATTTTACTTACATTTAAAAGTACACATGTAAAGAAAACAAATTAATGAGATGGTTGCGTTTTTTTTTCATTTAAAAGTTTTCTGTGGATCATGTTAGAAATGCACAAAAGCAAATTGTTTTCAAATGATAAAAGTCCATTTCCATACTCAGTCTTTATTTTAGCGCAGCCATAGATGAAAAACCCTTTCACAGAGGTAACACGTGGCAAAAGGGATTTATTTTCAAAGCTTCTGTGACTAAATTTCAATACTCTTTTTGACAAACAGCCAAAACAAATCTAAATCTTCAGATATAAATTGTAATATTTTATTGGCATACATTCCGATGAGCTGGTCATGAATCTCAATTGGTAACTTAGCAGCTGCAATTCATCTCAAAATTCCAATAACCAGGTTAACACTTTCCCCCTATGATAACAATTAGACTTCTGTATGGAAAAGATGGATTTTTTCTTTTCACCCATTTCATCACATAGCTTAGCAAACAGCCTATTCTGTAATGGTTGACTTAATAATATTTACCATTTTTACAAGGAATTTATTGAGCTTCTCCAGCACAAGTATGTCTATGAAGTAA
Source organism: Lycorma delicatula (assembly GCF_047948215.1). Taxonomy (NCBI): domain Eukaryota; kingdom Metazoa; phylum Arthropoda; class Insecta; order Hemiptera; family Fulgoridae; genus Lycorma; species Lycorma delicatula. Next base: position 86,652,845 of record NC_134460.1, read on the forward strand.
GTAGTGTATCCATTCTACCCTTGTTATAAGATCTTTTTATTTTTTCTATTTTTCTTTCCTGTCATTGCCTTTGCACCATCATTACATTTGCAATACATTTGTCCAATCTACGAAAGATTTTGCAATCTATTACACATTAAGTAGCTTCATTAAAAAACAACAAAAAGACAATGTTCTGTTGCATGACAATGTATTGGTATTGATTCACAAAACAACATATTTTCTTTGATTGATCTGTCCCTACCTCACAAAATATAACAAATGAGAATAGTTTGCCACATCAGTTGATTCATCAAATTGAATACTAAAAAATCCACTTGAACTCACTTGCTGAATTATTTAACATTATTATCATTGGCAGCCATGTCATAGATTCACCTGGATACTGCATCATTAGAAAGCAGAATTTTTTCAATTTTTTTTCTTCTTTCATGCCTATTAAAACACATACCATATCAATTGCACCACGTAATATTAAGTTTTCTACAATTGTATGGGGTATGGACATATTAGCTAATCTTAATGTTTCAAGATAAGATGCTTCAAATACTGTTTTGGCTCACTACTGTTTTTTCAAAAATTTATCAATTTTGCATAAAAATTTAATTATAAGAAAAAGAAAAGTTATACCGTTTGACCACACACTAAAAGTACAGAAACCTCAATTATTATTTTCAATGAAACTATGCTTTTAAAAACTTAAATAAAGGTACCAGATGCCCGCTTTGCATTTGAAACTGATGTTTTGCAATCGCTTACACCTTTTTTATACTGCTGAAAACATTATGCTTTCACAGCAAATATTACACAAGCAGACCAAATTACAAGGAGCACATATACATCAAGTTGGAACCTGTAAATTGTTCATGTTTGCATATTTCATACATGCATGTTCAAACCCGACGCTACCAAGGCAGCTAAATAGTTTTAACTAGGTTTCATTAGGTTGGGGCTGGAGGTCGCAAAATATTCATTATATTTTTTTACTTTTTGGGGATCATGGAGCCAAAAATATTGAGAATCACATCTGTATCTAATACATATAGTCATTAAACTGTGTAAAGTATATTATAATTTAAAACCTTTTTAAGTAAAATTAGGTTATGTTTGTAAGCGTACAGGAAAATGACCTTCAATGCTTAATTGAATCAGCCACTTTATTGACTCACCTTTGTTATATACAAAAATGATTCTAATAAGTGGCATCTACTGTAACTAATTTGCCACTGAGTAAAGATGGTTTTGAAATATTAGGTTAGCATAAATATAAAAAAAACAAAATAAACAATTACTTTTCTCTTAAAATTGGATAATTTAATAATAAAACAAATTTTTTTAACAAACTCTCCATTGAATGGAAAATTAAAACAAATTCAACATTATCATATAATAATAAAAGTGACAACATGCTATTCAGTTTTAAATAATATGTCTAATTTCACTAAAAGAATGGCAAATAAAATTTTCAAAAGAAATTGTGATGCTAATTAGTAACAATACTTTTATGAATCAAAACAGATAACTGTCATAACCAAATCTCTCTCATATATTCTTTATATGTCATGGAATAAATGACAAAAATATCATTTACTCATAATACTTATATACATAACAGTAGTAAAACATATAAAATATAATAAAAATATATAAAACTATTGTTTATATTACTAATATTTAACAGTAATTCAATAAGAAAAAACTATAAATAACAACTGATTTAAGTAACTTCACATAATTACAAAAGTCTAAAAATAAATTCTAGTCTTACAGTAAACTAAAAAAATAAAACAGTAACTTAAACATAAAAACAAAATCAACTAAAAAATAAAATTTTAATCAAAGTAACTAATTTTCATAAACATCTATCTAAAAAATTTAATTATGTACATAATATATGTAATAACAAAATTTACCAAAGCTTAAAGCTTGATTAACAATATATTTATTTATTTACTTACATGTTTATTAATTCACAACCATATAATTTATAAATATACTTAATATTGCCATAATATACATTAAAAAAAAAACTATATGATTTTATTAAATCATTTAATCATAAATAACATTTACATATTTTTTTGACAAATTTGTAAAACTGGGTTCTTACCTACAAATATAGAGCACAGCATATGGGTGCCATGTTAAGTTTATGAACAGATATCAAAGGAAAGAAATGAATTTTTCACATACATTATGATGGGCAATGAACCTTGTGAACCTTGATCTCTAATACTATGCTAAAGAGTAAACACATTAAATCATACATTGAAATCATTCTTATTTACCATACAAGCCCAATTAAGTATAACATGTTTGCCGCTACAAAATTCTTAGTATATGTATCCATCCCATATCAGAATATTTTTTGGCCTATTGAATGGTTATAAATAACCACATGTACATGTATATATTCAAAATTTAAGAAAACCTTTTTCTTTCACAGATAAAATATAAAATTATATACTCCTTATATACTGTAAATATTGCTGAAAATACTTTTAAAGAAATGCAACTGCCATGTAAAAATATACACAAAAATATTTTTTTACAAAAAAATAATCAGAAAAAATGTATACTGGAAGTTTGCAGTAGAAAAGAATGATCCTGCTTTTCAAAATAAATGTATTGTGAATATACCAGATTACCTTCATCATTCATTGCAGAGTAATTTTAAAACCTTACATCAATTTATAATAAGCTAACAAGAATTTTATGTTTATATTGTTGTGGTATTTACCTCATTCATGAGATTTCAACAATAAAAAATAGGAAAAAAGACATACTACACTAATAAAAAACAAGAATTGTATTAAATAATTTATTATTATTTTAGGTGATGGAACTGAAAATACTTAACATTCAATCAGTTAATTTTTAAAACAAAAAATGATAGAAAATAAGGATGATGATAAAAAATTATACTAATTTAAAATATTTGATATGAAACATTATATTATTAATGAATTAAATGGCACAAACATTTTAATTATAAAATAAAAACACTTATAAAATAAAATTAATAAAAACAAACAGGTAAGAATAAGCTGTAATGTGAAAAAGAATAATCACTAATCTTACACTTATCTTAAATAATCTACAAAATGACTGCATTTTAATCACTAAAACAATAATCTCTGTATTACATTATGTGTCAAATTCATAACGCATTTTCATGCTTAAGCTTCAGCTTATGTGATAATATGGTGAATAACATTAAAAAATAAATTAGCAATAAATATTCTTCTAACCACCTCATCTATATTTAATACATTAAAAATATACTACATATTCAGACATAAGAAGTCTGATATAAATAAATTATAAGATACTATACTGTTTAAACTATTGCTATATGATCTGATAATCACTTTGACTTTTGTTCAGAGAAATTGACAAAAAATGCATTTAAGTATATTATGAAAGTTATTATTAAGGATGTGAATAACATTATGATAATCCTGAATTTCACAGCACTTCTGGATAACAGTTACAATGAATCTTATCTTGAAAAAGGTTTCCTCATAATATATTAACAATTACAAATTATGAGTTTTCCATTCATATATTACTAACAGAAGCCAGATAATATTATTGGACACTTTTCAGAGACAGAGCAGATCAGATATGCTATTTCACATTTCAGAATTTGGTTGATTTCTTTTTGTGGTATCTTTAATACAGAATTAACCATATGCTACTGTGAAATTGGAAATGTGATGATTATTGGTAATAGGCTGTGTGTGATTTCTGGTATTCATTGCTTTATAATAGTGGATGATGGAAATTTAATTTCTCTTATCGGCTTTCAGTGTAGTGTATCTTGTAATTAGGAGGGTGTCCCTGTATATGCTGGAAATAAAGGTTGAGTGCAATGTGCATCTATCTGCGTAACAAAAACCAATTGTTTTAAGGGGAGAATGTACCACGCTGTGTAATATGTTATGTTCACATACGTATTTTGTAATAACAGAAATTAATCAAGAAAATAATAAAATATTTCTTGTGATTTTTTGTGGTTTTCTAATCAAAGTAACATAATGCAAAATTGTCATATTGCTGTAAAAGGTAAAACCAGAGAAAAAAAGCTCTAAGATTATGAGGTTGAAGTGTTACCATACAGTGTAACACTTCACTGCACTTTATGCAGGAGACTCCTCAAATTGACTTCGCCTTTGAATTCAGGTGAATCTGAAATTCAACATTTTATACAAAATGATGAAACTATCTGAAACCATTAATTCCCTAGAGGAAGAACTTGTACATTAAAAGAAATTCGGATGTGATACAAAGATGTAATGTTTGAAGTGTTTTTATTATTTACTTCTTTACATTAGTGCCAAGTCAGACATAGTGTCCTCAAAAAAAAAAAAAGAACTGATTTTAAAGTCTGTTTTATCTGAGCTTAACTCGAGAGGACAAATTGACTTCATGATAGCCAGTCAAAAAATAATGGGGAGATCAAATTTATTGTAGTCTATCAAGATCACTTGTCAAAATTTGTGCAGCTTAGAGCATTGAAATCTAAGACAGGTGAGGAAGTAGCATATATTTCCTAGAAATATTATCTGGTTCATCAGCTATTTATTCGCCAGCCTGATGATGGAAGTGAGTTTATAAGAAGTTATATCAAATAGGTTTGTTTAGATGTGCGACGTAACAATAATGGTCATAGTGAAAGCCAAGACTCTGTTTAAGGTCCAATTAAAATAATTCATTGCATGAATGAATGATAACAAACATCCAAATGGTTTAAAATTTGTCCAGTTTACAAAAAAAAACATTTTTTCATTAAGATATTCAGCAGACTCCTTTTATAGTGTTACTTGGTAGCAACTCAAACTTCAGTTGCATTCAGTGAAAAAATTTGTGCCCTTAAGTCTGAAGAGGACCATGGAGATCTAATTAATGAAATCATTGAAAAAGATGTCACTAACAAAATGAAATTAACTGTAAGTGAAATTATTTCTGATCAAGAAGGAGAAAGTACAATTTGGGAAACCTTCAAAAAATAGAAGTACACATCAAGAGGCTGAAAAATGTGTTGTTTATGAAAGAGAGACCTTAAGATCTTACACATGTCTGCAGTGCACAAGGCCAGTTCATTACATACATGCACATCTTAAGATGAAGGCTATATGGATGCATCAGAGTGGTGTCAAAGTCAGTACTACATCTTTACTAAGTGTAGAACCAGTATATATATATATATATATATATATATTAAAAAAAAAATTGTTAAAACTTTGGATATAACAAATTTTGTTTTATTGTACTTGTCAAAATTTTATTTTGTAATCAACTGAAGATGTGAGAAAATCTTGAAAGTACTCTTGCGTATATATAATGATATAAGTGTCATCTTACCTAATTTAATTTTATTCTGTATTTGGTGGATAAAGTTATTTATTTATATTTGTATAATAGTACAGAGGAATATGATACTTAAAATCGACTTAAAAAAAATAAAATTATATATATTGTTAATAAATTATTTGAATTTTCAAAATATATATATATATATATATATATAAGCTGAAAGTGATACTTGTTGTTTGAACACAGGGTGAATTCATTGAAGATAAGAATGAAGGGCAATAATGATAAAGAAATAAAAAAATTATTAAATAATATAAAATGATCTCAGATGGCAACATAATTATTAGTTGCAATAATAAATTGTTATTCTAGAGGAAATCACTATTTTATTTTAAAGAAAATTAATGATTTTTATGATAAAACTTTAGAATATTTAACATTTTTTATATTACAACCAAGTTAGAATCATGAAAACTGAATCCAAACTGCTTGTAGCAAAGATGCTTAACTATATGTCATTTTGAATTGATTTTACAAAGTAAAACAATTTAATTGTTTGGTAAAGTGTAATTTCAATATAGTGTGATTCATATTTGTAGCAGTATAATAAAAATGCCTATCTCTGTTTATTAACATATACCAGAAGCTATTTGCTTTATTTGTGTGCCTATGTCTTTAATATATACATCTAACTTACAAGCATATTTCATTAAACTAAAAAACTTAACACTTAATTTACACAGTAATATAATTATCTAATAAACAATTATTACACTTTACTAATATCATCAAATGTTAAACTGGATGATAAATTCTGAGAAAGAGCTCCCGTGTCCATATCAGCTAAAATAATAGCAAGGTCAGAATTAAAATCAGACATATGTGGGTGTGAATCATCACTATAGTTATTACCACCTGGTATACTGTGTTCCTCTATCCCGGTAGCACTAACAGTTGGTGTATTTAATTCATCACTCGCTTGTTGTTGAACATGTGATTGTTGTTGCTGCTGTTGATTCTGCATTACATTATGAGTCTGCGGTTGAGGTGACATTTGGTTTAATTGTACTGCAGATCCACTTAAGTCATTCATTGGTAGTAAAATACTTTGTGGTGATCTACTGATCTGAACTTGTGCAGAACTTAAATCATTAATTGGCTTAATATCTTGGGGCGACATTCTTGACAGCTGATGCGAGTCTAATAACTGATTAATTCCAGGAGTATTCATCTGAACATCAACCTATATTTTAAAGCGAATAAATTAAAAATTTTAAAATGCTTAATAATATTAGTGATTAGTAAAAAATAAAATGAAGCAGAAAAGTAAATTAATATACAGAAATTTATGATCAAATATAAAATAAATTCATAGCAATTAACTTAAATCTTTCTTTCTCAATTATAAATATTAATCCTACAGTGCAAAATAAATGTACTAACTAATCATCTTCAGTTAAATTACTATGAATGCACTAACAAAAATGTGATTTTTAAAATATCAACATTTCAAAATTACAAAGCAAAAACTGATAAAGATAAAAGGATAAAAAGATATATCCTCACTTTGCTGAAGTTTCATTCACTTTTTATCCAAATATTACAATTTGAAGTGCATAAAGGATTTTATGTAAGAGTAATGATTTTTAGTATCAATTTAGAACAAAACTTTTGTAATATCTTCCATAAATATTTTACAATTTACATTAACATTTGTACAAAAAAAAAGGATTGTTTTTTGAGCACCATGCAAGTGATGTGAAAACTGTTATAAAAATGTAGTAGGTCTTGTTTAAGAAAGAGAATTTACCATATGAACACTTTGTAATATTAGCAGTTAATTTCTTAATCTTACTAATTTAATCAATTACATATTAAATTCAAATATTCAGTTTTACTACAAACATGAATTTGTTTTAAAATAAATAAAGAGAATATAATAAAAAATAATAAACTACAGATAATTTAAATACGTATATATTATTTAAATTTTATTAATTTTTTGAAAATATCAGCAGTAGAGATCTTATAAAAAAAATTGCTGGTTGTTATAATTTTTATATTTTACTATTACTACTGATAAAATACATGGATAATTGGTGGTATTTAAATTGTAAATAGTAGTCTCCTTTAATAATTTCTGTTGTAGTAGAAAAAACTTTATTAAAGTTTCCTTAATATGAGGAGAATATTTAAGAAATTTTACTTTTAATAAAAGACTACACTTTGAGAAGGCTATTATCATAGTCAAACCAAATATAATTTTTATTTTCTTCAGACAATTAAAAATTCTAAACATTTTAATTTTCTTTTAATATATCGTAATGGAATTTCTGATGTTATAATCGTTAAAACAAAATCACTCTTCCAGTGCATCATATATTCTCATTGGAAATATAATTGCTTTTGTTATCAGTGATGCATTATTTTAAAATTATTCTAGAACTACATAATCTAAGCTAAGAGATCAAACACAAGTGTATTATAACTATCATCTTAAAATAAGTGAACTGTAGTTGAAATCTAAAAAAAGAAACAAATATCATTTTTATTCTACAGGACCAACATTTTAACTTATATAGATGATTTATAGAAGTACTTAAGAGTAGAAATGGTTGTTAATGTAAACAAAACAGTAAACAATGAAGAAAACTGACTATGTAGAAATATTGTCATAAAAAAGTGTACACAAAGTATGATTTATTTTCTTTGTGATTGGTATAAGGATGATCCTGATACATTTTATGCTATTAGTGCTGTTGATTAAAGATCAAATCTGTAAAAGTTTCAGATTTAAAAGAAACATTAATTTAATCAGTCTAATAATAACAATACAGAAAAGGATATGAAGCACTATATGGTGGATGCATATTTACATACACTTTTGAATAATAATTTTATTCACTGATAGAAAATTAAAATGAATTAGCATGCTATAGTGGTTTGTGCAAGCATTGGACCTTCAATTAAGCACACAGATACATCTAATACAAGTTTTTATATAAAATCATAGGAAAGATTATTTTTAAAAGATAGATGTACCAAAAATATTATATTTTACCTGTTGTATAGGTGAGTTTGGGCTGTATGATGGTTGAGATACATACATATTTTCATGCATAGTAGGACTGTACACTGGATGTACTGATCCTGGTGGTTGTGAATAAATAGGAGGGTTGTAACCAGATGTGGTTGCCCCATAATCACCTGGTGATGGTGATGGTGAATTATAGATGGGCGATACATTAACAAAAACTGTTGAATAAAAAATAAATAATGGTTATTATTTAAAAAAATAATATTTATGGTTAAATAAAAAATAATTACAAACAATTAAATTAGATAAATTTAAATACTTTATACGAGACCAAATACAAATGAAGGTACAAAAATTGCAAGATATTTTCTTCAAGCAAGCAGAATTATATCAGTGTTGGCTTTGTCAAACAGAGGAGCTCTGAGTGCTTCTGCAACATATAAAATCCCAAAAAGTAATTTGGTTTCCACAACAGAAGTGTCTCAAACATTTCAAGTTTGTGAAAAAATTTGGCTATTTAAATTAAGTAATATATACAGTTTATATAATAACTAAAATGGGGAAAACATTTCAAATGTAGAATAAGATTATTTTTTTTGTTCATTATTGATTCTTAGTAAACACAAATATATTATGCATCTTTGATCTAACTTTTTTTGTTGATGTTATGCTGGGACATATACAATATTGACTTTTCCCACATAATCTTTATTTTTCTTACTTTTACTTCTGAGTTACCAAAATTATTCAATTAATTTTGATTCTTTTATGAATGAAAGAAATCTTCAATGTCACTGGGTTTCCGTGAATCACTAACATTTTTTAAATAAAAGATAACCACTAATATGCTTTCAGCATGTGAGGTGCTGTAAGCTGGTAATAGATCTTTGCCTGGGAGCCTATATTATTGACAATTTAAATATTTGATACAGCTTTTCCAACTACATGTATGATACAGTTTGTGGCATAGCAGTTTTTGTTACACTACTGCAATTTTAATACAAGAGCAAAATTGCTCTTGTATTAAATGAAGTAAAATTAATAATTTTGAGGAAGAATCTAGAATTTATTCAGATAAATGATCTCATCTCAAATAATTAAAACTTACAATGCTTAATACATTTTTAATTATCTAAAAATTCCATATGAAAATATCATGGGCATTTGTAACCAAGATTCTATAAAAATGAAGTAACAATACACTGACTTGTAAGAAAAATAATATATTGAGATTCAACCTTCACTAAAATAAAAAAAAAACTTATTATATTAAATTACTGTGTAAGCATGGAATCAGAAATCTCTTACAAATCATTTACTAACTGAAACATTGAGAACTTAATATTATAAACAAAATAATAACAATTAAGAAGTGATTTCTGATCAGAACAAAATTTAACTTTCATACATGAAAACTTTCTCTGAATTGTATATTAATAAAATAAAAAAAATCAGTTTAAGTGCTTGTCAGTGGCGTAATACAAATATGAAATGACTAGCTTCCTGTTGCAGCTTCACCTGCGCTATGTGGTTTACTTGCGTTTCCAGTTGCAGTCAATTTTTTTTATTTTATGATTTTTAGTCAAGTAACCAGAAGTACACATGTAGTAATGGTGGCAGTGACAGTGGCTGTCACTGCACCGTATACCATCACACCCCTTAAAAAATTGTAATTTAAAAAACCCAAAAATGGCATTTAGATATTTATCTTAAGAGTATTTTGCAACCCAGATATTCTACTGAATATCTCATTTAGTATAGTTTGTATTGCGAAAATACGCAATCATTCAAAATTTTTTTTACCTTTTTTCAGTCCCTTTGAAGGTCGAATTTAAAAAATCTAGAAATTGGTTTATTCACATGAAGATTACACTCACTAAAAGACAGTTTGATTTATCCATTTGCCACAGAGAAATTAAAAAAATAGTTGGGCTTCAAAAAAATTCAAAATCCATCATAACATTTTAAACTCAGAATTTAAAAAAAATTCTAGTAACCAGTTTTTAGATATTCACATGAAGATTACACACACCAAAAAATTAAACTGACATCTTCATTTGTTACAGAGCAATTCAAAAAATTGTAAATTTCATTGGTATTTTACCCCTTTAAACTTGGAATTTCAAAAAATCCTTTTTTAATGTGCATTAGACTGTAAGAAGAACGGGTATATAAATTTTCATCAATTTATCTTCTGAGTTTTTGTTTGGCGTTGATGATGAATCACTCACAATATGCAATCTTCAATTTCAATGAGACCTGTTAAGATTATCTTGGAAGCGACTCAAACATGAGAATTTACCAGCTCGCTACCTAGTGGCCTGAATGAGGAGTACAGCACTGTTAACTGATAATTTATTATTTACATATTTTAATAAATAATTTTTCATCTTAATATGGCCTAAGGCACTTTGGATTACATAATGAAGCTACTGTTTAAATTTGATAGCGATTAGTTTAGTGTTCTTGAGATCTTTACTAACATAGAAACATTTCAGAGATAAATTGTCAACATAACCTGATCACTAAAAACATAATTTTTAAATATGGACAACAATCATCATCAGTATTTTTCAGTCACCATACAGATGTTGGTAGATATACAAAAGACAAAATTAAAAAAAGTAATGTACTGTAGTAAGTAAATTTTAAATTATTTGGAAACCAAATCTGGACTTGACAATACAAAATAGAGCAAAGATTTTGCTGAGCATGTAATAGACAGATGACAATTTTAATCTACGCATCTGCACACAGTCTGCACAATATTTTCCTTCCAAAAATGAGGAAATTAACTGTGTTTGATAAAAAAGAATTGTATTACTAGAAATAAAATTATTTTGGACTGGATTTTCAAAATTTTCATACCTTACCTTTGAGCAATCTTTTAAGTTTGTATAGTGTTTATAGAATCTGAAAAAATTAAAATGTAAGAGTGCTATAAATCTACTGCAATTGTTCATAACTGTTGGAAACATTCTTGTAAAACCATAAAAACTGCACGCAAATACTAAATGTCTATTTTCAAACAGGTAAACATGCATGCATGCATACATGTGTTTATGTAAACTGAACTAGAGTGACTTTTTGATTTGCAAGGGCTAATATTTAGCAATTAGATAAGAGTAAATGAATTAACAGATTTTCTGGAGAAGCAAAATATGATTAAACAAGCCCTGAATATTTCCATACGAAAAAAGTTCGGAAACTGGGAATATAAATAGTTAAAATTATTGACAACATAGCATATAATATTTTTTTGTATTTTAGAAGAAATTAGAAAGATTGGTATTATCTTAATACGTAATAAATAAGGTAGCTTATTCTATTACCTAAATAGGTAACAGAAAAAGAGAAAAGGATGGTTGTAGAAAAGGTAGTCTACCCATAGAGGAATTGTTTTACAAGTCAAAAAATTTTATTCAGAGACCTAGAGAAAGGTTAAAGACTTTTTCAGGCAATCAATGCCATATCCTTCTCAAAAACCTGTAGGAGGGATGGATGTCAATCAATGATTGACATCTGGAGCTGATCAATGATTTTGCATTGATCATCTTAAAGATCTGGTGCAACAAAAATTGCTTTTCTCCAGAAATTAAACAGCCACATGAGGCTTGATTCCTAATGGAATATCATTGACCATCAAAAAATATTTGTGGCCTGTGGAGATATATCTGACTGAACTAACTATAAATCATATTTAATAAAAAATATAATAAAATATACCATTTGGTTCAAGTTTAATTTGCTGAGCATTATCCATTGTTGTAGAACCTGGCTGCATACCTACAGAAAAAACAAACATACATTTTAAATTACTATAAAATAAAAAGACTGGTAACTATAAATGATTACTTTAAGGTGGTGCTTGTATACTTATATTACTTCTTTTAGGTAAAAATCAATTTAAAGAACGCTCAATGAAATAGAAAATCATAAATATTGTCTACATAAGAATGAATGTATATTAAAAATACTGAAAATTATAGAAATTGAAATTAGAAAGAACACTGTAGTTCTCTATTCAGAAAAATCATATCTGTATAACATATCAAAAATACATCTTTGTAAATTATGTTAAAATGTATTTTTAAAATTTGGTTATAACTTATAAGTTATTCCATATCTGCACAAGTGCAAATGAACTTATAAATTTACTAATTCACACACTAAATAAAGTGAAAGAACTTCCAGCACCCAAATCCATAATATGAATTCAATGAAAAGAAAAGCAGCATATTTATATGATAATATAGGGAGCATATTTAAAAAATTGCAGTCATTACATTTAGGTGGGAAGTAAGAAAATATTTTGAAAAACACGATTTTTCCTTCTTTGCTACAGGCAGACAATGGAACAGTGAAATTAATTTTGTATTAACATATAAGTATCATACTTTCATTACAGTAACAAAGAGCATGCACATATTCAAGTAACAGTTACAGGTATTAACAGTGAGTAAAGTTCAATTATAATTAGAAAAAACAAATGATTAACTGTGAATTATGAAATTTAAAAAAAAAAAAAATAATCCACATAAAATAATGGAAAAAATAAGCAGGAAAGAAAAATGCAGAGAGATTAAATGAGTATGAGAAATTACACAAGAATAAATAAACATCAAGCTAAATTTAACTACAGAAATAGTTTCAAAGCATAAACCTTAGGTTATAAATAAAATACAAATAAGTCACTCAGTACTTCATGCTATCAGTAAAAATACAATATAAATAAACAGTATTTAAAACAAAATAAAAATGAATAAAACTAAAAAAAACCTTAAGTACAAAAACAAAGTACATGTAAATAATATTGACCAAAATCTACAAAAAAAAAGCAAATAAAAATATAATAAAAACATAATATTAATACACTGTATTATAATTTTTAAATAAATAAAAGGTATAAAGATGAATGTGATTTTTAAATAAATCAGTAAGTATAAAACTAAAAACTGTATTAAAACAAAATTAAAATGATCACACAACCTAAATATTAATTGTAACATACCTTTCTTTTAACATTAGTGTATGAAAAAAAATAAAAATCTCTTCTTTAAATTCTTCTAATCAGAAATTTTTAATTTTCACCCGAATAGTAATAACTCCACCGAGGTAGCTTAAAATCTGAGAAAAGAAGAGTAGCAATGTTGCAAACTGCATTGAGGTAGCGGTACTAGCTAGTAAATCACCTAGCTAAGCTAGGCAGTCTTAAATAGTCTGTTATAAAAAAGCTTTTGAGTATGACTACTACTAGTCGGGCATACACTCTTATTCTAAGACAAGTAATTTACATGAATCAGGTGATTTGTACTTTAAAATACCCTCCCTCTTTTTACATCAAAATAATTAAATTTTATTTTATTATGTATAAGATTTAATTTTTATTTTTACTCAAAATTTTACATGTTTTACCAAACTTAGATGCGAGTTATATGATGTTAAAATTAATTATTAATACAGATAACAGAACTGCTTCTTCAGAACAGGTTTCTTATATTTTATGAAATTAGAAACTATTGGTTTACTGTCTCTATAACCGAATCATATCTCATAACTAATTTACTTTTATATAAAAAATCCTTTTAAAAAAGCAGAAATATTTGTGAGTGTCAAACAGGAGTAATGAAAAATAGCAGTTAAATGACTAAACTTAATGTTAATAAAGTAAATAATTATATTCTTTTGCTAAAATTTAATTTACCAAGTTGTTTATTAATATTACAGGTTATATTAAAAAGTATAGAAGCAACATTCTGTCGCCACCAAGTCTCACTTAAAAAGATAATTAATTATGTATTCAAATCAAAATAAACTAAGCTACTCTTTTAAATAGAGAACTTTTCAATATTTGTAATTAATGTATAAGTTGTACTTAATTTGTTGGCAGATGTAGTCAACTCCACCAATCTATGGAAGGTTATTTTGAAGTGGGTATACTGGAGAGTAAAAGAGAGACTGAGTTTGTAGTTATTGATACAGATTAGAGTAGACAGAGGGACAGTCATATGAAATATTAAAGGTATTTAGAGAAAACTTATTGCCAACCAATCTTCAGATAAAGCAAAATGAAGGAACACACACACACACACACACACACACTTTTTTGAAGAGATGTAAATAAAATTGATAAAGGTAGATTACAACACAAATTGAGAATAATGCTAGTTACCATAAATTACTGAAATTTAGCTTATAAATATAATCAGAAATATGGATTAATTTTTAACTATGTACTGATTAGGAACCTAATATTAATTTCAGTCAACATAAATAGAAATAAAACTCAATAAGAAGATGGGTTGTCACATTTTCCAACTTTAATGGATTTCCTTGTTTTTATTTTTCAAATAACAAAAAAATTCAAATATGACCTTTATTATAAAAAAAATCAGGTTTTTTTTTTGTCAGAACTAAGAACCATTCTGGGTCAGTAAAAAAAAATTAAATAAAAAATTCACCTATGCAAAATTCATGTTACTTCATAAATATGTTACTTCAGTAAATGGGCTTATGAAGTAAAATTGGTTAACAAAACAATAACTAAATGAATAAGACTTAATATTAATAATAGTAAACTTTAATACAAAAAGTATTTAGTAATAATTTATTAGTATTACAAAAAATTCATCAATAATAATTTTTTTAACAAACAATATTTAAATTACTGTTCTAGTAAAACACAACAAATAAACGATAAATAAATA
Source organism: Lycorma delicatula (assembly GCF_047948215.1). Classification (NCBI taxonomy): domain Eukaryota; kingdom Metazoa; phylum Arthropoda; class Insecta; order Hemiptera; family Fulgoridae; genus Lycorma; species Lycorma delicatula. The sequence goes on from NC_134460.1 coordinate 86,667,908, forward strand.
ATATTAACAAATAAACAAAAAAAAAGTATAATGATTTTAACTGGACTGATATTCCAAAATACAAGACATTTGGAGAGATATCTCTCAGACAATCATAAAATTAATTCTACATTCATAAGACATTTTAATAAATTTCTCTATAATATATATATATATATATATATATATATTAAAAACAAACCACCAAACACAGTAAATAGAATGTTAAACTTTTAATTCTAATCGATTTATTTAAATTGAATTCAAAAAATTGATTTTTGCAGGATACTGCTCTTCAGTTGTTATAAAATTCTTCAATTACATTAAAACATACTTATTTATGATGACCTGCTAGTTTGTTAAGATTGTTTCCTTTTTTGAAAATGTTAAAACTCATTACGGATGAATACACCAATTCTGCTGTCCTGTACTAGAAAACACATTAAATACATCATTCCAGTACTGGACAGCAGAATTTGCATATTTGTCCATAATGTATTTGTTATAACGCAAAATGAACTATTTAAGTTTATTGCAATGCATTATGTTGTTTATGGTTTAACTTTACTTTAGTACCTGTATTTACAGTTTGATTACTCCTATGAAATGGGTCATATTGTACCATTTTTGTGAATTTTGAAGTCATGTAAATTGTAAATGTAGGGGTTTAAAGTTATGTGAAAAATGAGAAGTTTTAAAAAAATATGATCAACTAACTAAATGTAATCAGTGAGAAGCTGCAACAACACTGGGACTTTTCCAGACTTCACTTTCTTGTATCATTAAAGGCAGCCAAGAATTGAAGACTGAAGTCACCCTAAATGAGAATGTGAACAGAAAGAGGAAATATGATTGTAAGGATGAAAGTGTTGAACATGCTTCATTAAAGTGGTTTACTCAGGCAAGAACATTAAATGTGGCAATCAGTCGTGGAAGTCTGAATGGTAAAAGGCAAACAATTTGCAGAAAAATTTGATAATTTTTCAAACCAACAGATGGTTGGCTCTCTCATTGGAAAGACAGAAACAATACTGTTTACAAGAAATCATTCAGTGAAAAATTGGATACTGATCAACCTGCTGTATATGACAAGAGTAAGAAATGTATTCCTGGGATTTTAAAAAACTTCAAACATGATGATATCTGCAACTGTAATGAACAAGGGTTGTGTTTCAGAGTACTTCCTGATTTTTCATTACGTTTTAAAAAACTGACAACTTGGATGGTAAAAAGCAGAAAGACAGCGTAACAGTTCTCCTTGCTTGCTACATGAGTGGAAGCGATAAAGAACTCCTAGTTACAGGCAAATCAAAATGTTTCCATGGTGTTTCCTTTCCTGTAAACTACAATTCAAACAAAAATGTGAGGATGGCCTCTGATTTGTTTTCTCAGTTCTTGATTAAATGGAATGAAAAATTAATCAGTCAGAAAATAAAAGTAGCTTTAATTTTACACAACTGAATAGCTCATACATTAGCAAGTTGAAGTGTAGAATTTATTTTTAGCTGGCTAAAAAAATACAACTGCTTTAATACACTCCTTAGATCAGATAATTGTAAAAACTCTGAAAGTTTTATACAGAAAAAATATAAGGAGGATGATAACTCAAGTGATAGATGAAGCAGATGTGAGAAGACTGAATGATATAGCAAAATGATTACACTTACAGATGCTACTCATATGTTATGCAAAGCTTGGAATGAATTAAAAACTGAAACCATTCAAAACTACTTCAGAAAAGCTAGTTTTATTGAATCTGATTACTTTGTAGTGATAAGTTCAATCGAAGATGTGGAAGATGAAATTAATCAGTGGATCTTTATTGATGAGGACATTCCTGTTACTGATGATGAAACAGAAATTATGAATGAAAGGCTGAAAGAGGATGAGATTGTAAGGGCAGAGGAAGTATGGCTGCAAGCACCACCGTTAAAAAAATTAACAATGTGCTATCAGTTCTATGGAAAAATTTGGAATTACACGGAGGAAGACCAGAACACAGTTCCATGATTTTTATAAAGTGGAAAATGATGCCTTGGAATAAACAAAATTGACTTCAAAGTAAGTAATTTGTTTAGTCAACTGAAATTTGTTTAGTCTGTAAGTTGCAGATGTGTTTTTTCTTAATTTATTGAATAAAATGTTTTTATAAATTTACATTTTACAGTATTCCCCATTTTTACTATCTTTTTCTTTTTGTTTTTCAATATTATATTAGTTTGTTTTACTGTATCATGATATCTATCTAAATAATGTAACTATATAAATATTGTACCTAATACATATAGTCATTAAACTGGAAACATTATGTTTTACAACCTTTTTATATAAAATTAGCTGGTGTTTGTAAGCGTACAGGAAAATGACCTTCGATGCTTAATTGAATCACTCACTTATATTGACTCACTTTTGTTATATATAAAAGTGATTTTAATAAGCGGAATCTACTATATTATAAAAGAAATTGTAATTTTTAACACAGATCATCAATATGTTTTTTTTCTAAAAATAAAAAAAGTTTCCTCTATATAAAAATATGTTCTGTGTGTTATCAATATGCAAGATCGGTTTTTAATGCAATTTCTCTTGTAGGCCATAATAGACTACTATGTCAATTACAATCACACATATGGCAAAATTGTCATCAAAATGTAAGACAAAAATTTAATTCATTTACTCAGTTCATTAATCATGACAGTCTGTCACTTACCATTTAAAAATAAGATATCATTTCGAAATTAAGAAGACAATTAAAACTAACTGTTGAATATAAAATGGAAATAGGATGAATTTCATATTTTTAAATGGAACGAGTATGCAATAAGAACATTCCAAGTAATTGCCTGTAATCACAGATTTTTAAATAAGCATGCAAATGAAATAATATAAACTGAGTTATTATCAGAAATCTAAGATTCAGTTTTATTAGTATTTCTAAACAGTTCTTGGGGAAAATTATTCATGAAAATTTAAGCTCTAGGCTTAAACCTTAATCAAAATTAACTTAACGAGATGAGTACATTGGAAAATGCAAATATTAGAGTATATAAATTTTGCAAGATGTTTCCACTGAAACTTTAGTGCACAACATGAGGTTACATGAGGAACATGAGGTTACTTAATGTGACTGTAGTGTGATTAAACAGTTATTACTTTAAAAACAACTGATATAAAATAGACTAAATATTTAATCCAATAATTGTTAACTCAGCTAATACATGAAGGCATTATGTAATATAATTGCATATTATGTAAATTAAAATAATAATTACATTTTTTCAATTAAATGAAAAAATTGAATCAATTATTAAGAAAAGTATAAACCTTAAATTATTATTATAATTGTCAATTAATATCAAGTGACTAACTAAACATCTGCAAAAAGGCTTCAAAAACTAATCTATTATAAAAATCTTTCACTAATTGAACTTTTCAAAATACTGTTCAAGAGCCCACAAAAATTCTTAAAAAATAAAATTCAGTTTTTCAAATAAAAAAAAGCTAAGTTCTAATCTTTAATATAAAAAAATTACATAATATTTAAATCAACTCTACAAGCAATATTTTATTATTCTTCACCTTTGACCAAATTTTAGTGTATAATATGATATTCGTTTCCTTAGAGTTAATTTATTCATTACTAATACCACAATTTAAGAAATTTCTTGATTGAAATTACAATATTTATTAACAGAAAATACATTTCTGTCAAAAGGTCCACAAGGGGCTACATATACTTCATTGCTATACTACATTGCTTTGAAAAAGTATAAAAGTAAATGAGAAGTTTTCATTCACAAATTTTTTCAAAAAGTCTCATTTTAACTATTATCTTGGCTAGTATTTTGATAACATTTAATTAGCATTTTTAAGATTTCACAATTTATTATATTACAATATAATCTTAAGAATAAAAATGTAAATAACAGTACAATAAAAAGGTAACAATAGAATAAAAACAATAATACATAACAAGCAGCAGGTAATTATATATAACAAAATGTGTTACAGTAACAAATAACAAGTAAATAAAAGCTACCAAATTTCACTTTTTCTTATATCTAAATAAACAGATAAATATAATATTAATTTAACTACCACCCAATTAAAAAAGATCACTGTTACAAAAAAGAATTCTTAACATAGTTTTTTCATGTTGCCTTGATATTATCATACTAAATTACAAAAACCCAAGCGAATAGCAAACTATTAACTTAGTTTATTAACAGTTTTACTTATTACTAAACTAAATTATGTTAATAAACTGTGCTTAAAAAAAATATAAATTCAACAAATTAAAAAGAAATAAATTTCCCGATCCTGTTTCATAATTAAGAAAATTAAATTTACAGTAATCTGGAAAATTACAGCACCTAGCAACATTAGTTCCAGTAAAGTTTCTAGATAATTATTTTTTTTTGGGGGGGGGGGTTAAATTACTCTTATATCTTTTAAATATACAATGTGATATAGAAGAGATATTTAAAAGAATGTGACAGACATAAATTTATAATTCTTTTCAAAAATAAGAAATATGTGGAAGATACATAAAAAAGTGCTCAAATTCATGATTCTGATTGTTATAAATGGATTAAACCAGTTTTTTCAATAACTATTTATTATAATGATGACTTTCAAGCTGACATCAACTTTACAATAGATGCCATTCATTCAATGTGTTTACAAGTCTTCAGTATGAAAAAGATCGACATTTTGTAAAACATAAGAACATCTAATGTGTAATAGTCTAATAAATAAATAAATAAATAAATAAATAAATAAATATATATATATATATATATATATATATATATATATATATATATATCAGCATTGGGGAAATTTCAATTTCTTTTCAAAAAAGCTTCATATTGAAAATGTCAAAATAATAAGCATCTTACATTATAACAGTCAAACATTAAATAACAACATTTAATTACATTATTTTATAAAATTTAAAAGTATAATGACAATAATACTTTATAAAAATATACCAAAATGTGCTTATAACATATGTAATAAATAAAAGCCCCATCACCACCAAAGATTTATACATTAAGGATACTTTACTTACTTAAATAATGATTAGTTTCTTCTAAATGCTTAAACATGTCCTGTGTGTTTATGGGGCTCTTTACTGGCATATCTTGATTGTTTGAGGAATATGATCCTTTTTTTCTCTTCCTTTTGATCTCTTTGGAAGAAAATTAAATAGCTGTTTAAGCCATTAAAATATCAACAAGATCTTACTTAAAATAATAAAAACAGTAATTAATCAATAAACAAAAAATATTAATACACAAAAAAATCAACATAATAATTAATAAAGAAAAATCACACTATAAATACTGAAAAAGAAAATAAACTCATATGTTAGTTAACAAAAATTATTCATATTGCTTCATATAACTTATGATCTAAAAAATATTTTGACTAGAATAAAACTCAATACATGACTAGAATTATAAATCATGTATAAAATTAATTGAAACAAAAATATAATACCAACACGAACAATACGCAAACAAAAAATTTTAATAATTTCTAAAAATGTACTTATGATTAATAATTAATAAATTAACTTGTAAGTAACAGAAGTAATAGCAAAAAATTCTCCAAAAGATATGAAAAATTAGAAATTTATCACTCAAAAACCATTTTCCAATTGAAATAACAAACAGAAATTTACTTTCAAAATAAAAACCTGTTAATGAAATAAATTTATTGCAATAAAAAAAATATTAAACTGGAATCTACAATAAAACAAGAGAAGAATGTTAAAAAAATGTAAAAATACATTTTTATATGTTGATAAAAATTAGCTGTGTAGTCAATAATAAGAAATAAACATATTATTTAACATGCACATCTGTACTATTAGTGTGCCCTTCAACTGGACTGTAATAAAATGACATCTCATCAAATTCAGATGCAGTTGCATGAGGGGCTAATGACGTGTATAAAGCATAATGTTCTGCTTCTGTCATAACAATTTTATTACCATTATCATCATCATCATCATCAAAATTTTCAATTGGTTTTGAATCATCAATGAGTAAAGACTTCCTACTACCCATAGAAGAAATGCTACCTTCATGAGATTTATTTTTGTTACGTTTATTAGAAGAAAACAATTTTGAGAAAAGATTAAATTTTGATTTCCCTTCTGGTACTGGAGGAAGTGTTTTAGAGGGAGCTGGACTTTTCTTAGCTCGTTTTGGTGGTAAAGGAGGAAGCACTTCATCTTTAGTCAACTGATTAATAGTTTCAAGATCAGAATTTATAGGGATATTTTCATGAGCAGGTATTAATGGTTTAGATGTAGTTGGTCTTGGTGGTATGACATCCTCATAACCACTCACTTGACCTTGAAATTCCATGAAATCACAAGGATTTTTCATAGCCATTTGTAAACTGGTGTATATACCACAATCATTTTCAATATTGATATCACTTGCACAAATCGAATCTAAATCATTTACTTGATTCAACAAATCATTAAAATCTTCCTCCATTTGTTCTGTTATTCCCATCATTTCATCAAGTTTTCCTTCCTCAATTTTCTTAATATCATCTGGTAATTCAAGAATATCTTTATCATTAGCAGGTTGCAACTGCAAAGACTCTTTATTCTTTTTCAAAACTGTATAAGCATCATCTATTTTGGGCCAATCATCAGGGATTTTGGCTTCTTCTAGCCCCTGGTGATTATTATTCGCATCTTCAGTTGTTGGAGATTCTTCACCAACAGATTCTAAAGTTATAACTGCTGGCTTCATTTTTTCACTTCTGGTCAAAGGTTTAATATCTGTTTGTAAAATACTTGCAAATGCCCTATAGTCAGCTTTTTTCCCTCTTCTTAATGACCAGAATGCCGGCCTACCTGCATCAATTGGCGTTAAAAGGAACGGCAGAGCCTCACTGGTGGCTTTGTCAGATGGTCTGAGCAGTTGTATCGATACTTGTACTGTTCCATTGACCTGTAAATAAAAGTTCTTATTAGATACTATGGAAATTCTGTTTTAAATATGCTTTTTTAGAGTTCAGATAAGAAACATGTGCATTCTACACCTACTTTACAGGGTGAGGATAAATAATATTTCAATAAGTGCTGTTTTCTGTTAGTAAAAACTGCTGACAACTGATAAAGTAAATATAATTTCAAGATATATTACGCTCTAAGAATGTATGAATGTCAAGCATATCATACTTGTATTTTTAGGTTACTAAAAAAACTCAACAAGATTAAGTATGTCAATAACTTACATCAATTGCTGAGAGAAGAGAGTAGGAAGAATTTAAAGAATGAGGAGAGAGAAATGATGTTACAAGGCTAAAATTAACAAATGATAGAAAAGAAATAGCTACAATCAAATTTTGATGGAAATAGCAAGTAGAAAACTATTACAGATGTCAATGATTTCAAGAGGTGTGCAGACCTTATGATGGCTAAACTAGTTTAAATGTGATTCACTGACCTTCAGAAACAGACTCATTAATTATACACATACCTATTTTATATTTTTTCTCTAAAACTGAATAGAAATTGCTAAAGTTTCTGAATATTTTTAACATTTGAAAAATTTTGTTTTGACTGTAATAAAGTACAACCACTACACAATTGTGAAATTTTTTTTGCAAAAAACATTTTTATGTTATCACCCGGAAAAAAAAAATGAAATAAAAACATTCTAAAATCTAATAAAACAACAAAAATTAATATAAAATAAAACCGTAATGTAGAAATTAAAAAAAAATTAAAAAACTAAAATATTACAAACAAAGACAAAATTAAAAAACAAATTACAATTTTAAACACAAAAACATAAAACTAATGTAAAAAAAAATTTAACACTTAAAAACTATGTAAAATAATATTAACACTTTGGAAAAATAAAAACACCCGGTCTAAAACTTCTTTATTAGTGCCCAGGATTTGACAAAAATTCCTGGAAAATATAAATTTATGACACAAGGTTGCTTAACATATGCAATCCACAAGAATGTGGTGCATTTTCTGCACTATGGAAATTGATTACATTCGCAGGAATTATTTATATGGATATTACATTAATATGATATTACATTAGATTAGCATAAATTATAAGATAATATATCTTAAAATGACTAATTGTAAGAATGACCTACTTTGTACTGTTAGTCTAACCCGATTTCTCCTTAGCCTTTGAATTGGGAAGAGACCCACACTCCTATTTCATAAATTTGATATCCTACCTGCAAGTAATAAATCACTTGCAGTGAGTTTTATGATTCCTAAGCTTCAAGGTTTGTTCTCTATTCTTCTTTTTTAACTTTCCTAAAAATTTTCAGTTATATAGAACTATTATCAAAACTTAATTAGTCCATGGAAAGTGCTCATAAATCAGGATTATAAATTGAGTCCATAGCACTGTGTAGCCATGCTGTTAAAAACAGATCAGCTGGTCTTAGGTTTGATCCCAGCAAGGAATCATCATTTATTAATCTATTATTTCATTCAATTAATTTTCATCAAAATATTAAGTTTTGAACATTGTCTTAGACAAAGATATTTTACTGTAGGGAGATTTTACTGAAGATTTTTTTCCTTATTGATTTTTTTTAGGTGAATCACACAAAATTTAACTGGACCATCAGATTTTATATAGTACCACATTAACTACTAAAAAAAGGGAGGGAGTCTTTCATGGTGTTGTAACTAAGCATATTTTTCTTCTTTAGCTCTCTCTCTTTCATATATATGATATATATATATATATATATATATATATATATATATATATATATGTATGTCTGTGATTGCATATACTTCTGACTGATCCTTGCTTTAAACATGCTTAGTATTTATCCTTCACTTGCAGCTTTATGTAATATTTTAACATTGCATAATCTTACTCATCTTTTAAATCAATCAAATCACTGCTTGTTGTAACATACAGCTCTACTTCTTCACATTGAAGAAGCTCTACTTCTTCAATCTTTAACATTGGAAGTAATGAGAATATCTTTGCAAAAATAATTACCAGCTGATCATGAGATATACCATCAACTGATTGTGTTTGGAGGTTAATATTTTCTGTTACAGTGTTTTTTACTTTAAGTTTGAAAATTACAAAAGCTTTTACTTTCATCAACAGCATCGGTATTGTATTTCTTACTTTTCTTATGTTAGTTGCATACAACTAACAACTATACAACTTTACTTATGTTAGTTCTTTTAGATCATTGCATGAAGATTTATTTCAAATGATGAGGCCAAAGCTAAGACAATCAGTTATTTTGCAGAGTTGGACAAATTGCATCATTCTGAGGGTAACATGAAGTAAAAGTTGTGGGTCTAAATGTATTGAATTGTAAAGTAATTGTAAAGAATATGTTGAAAATTACAAAATTTCTGAAAAAGTTCTTTGTCAGGCTAAGTACTTCTTGAACAACCCTCATATGTGTACATGGGGGTGTGTTTATACATTTCAAGAAGATGGATATAATTTATATAAAAATATTTTAACTATTGAAAAAATATTAAATATAAAATGTAATACTTACATCAATTGTCTTGTAACGTGGTGTACGGAAAAAAATGGCAACTTGCTTATGAACTTGTGCAGGAGTAAAATCACACAGCCCTTCCCAAACAATATTACCATCTTGCTCTTCGAAGAGACGAACAGCAATATCCTCTATTGAAAAAATAAATAAATGTTTATTAATAAACATTTATTACAATAATTTACATTAAAAATGTTCACAAGCATATCATTCTTATCAAAATAACACATTTTCCTTTAATGTACATAAAAGAGTACTAAACATTTTGTGGTTGTCCTAAAAAGGAGTTTTTGGTTTCTCCGGAATGAGAGATCAATAACTATTATAATTAATTACAATCATAGGTTTTATTTTTAGGGCAAAAATTGCATGCAGGTATAACAAAGATATTAAAATCTTCAGAGACAAAATTTTGCTTAAATATCTTTGAAATTTTTAACAAGCAAGAATTTAGATAATTCTAGAATAAATCATTCATCATTAGAGATATAAGTACTGTATCCTATTAAAAGGTTTAAAGAATTCTGGAAATCGATTTCAAATAACTTTCTGTATTAGCATAACTTAAATTTGTATTTTATGGTGATAATTTAAACAATGCTCCACGCAAAACTTTGAGGTCTATGGTGAATCAGTTATACAGTTGTACTACAGATAGGCAAAATAAAATTGCAACTTTACTTCCCATAAAAGATATATGGCTAACTTTACATCAATACTTTCATAATTTTATAAGTTTTACATTAGTGATAAATGTACTTAATTGTTTCTTTACATAATTACAAAGATCTAAAAATTTATTGCCATTTGCTATTTACTTATTTTTAAACTTCAAAAAGTGTTTAATCATTCAAAGTCTTTGATTTCACCATATAAGCTTGAGATATGGAAATGGAATGATGTAGGATATGAAAATGCCACGCCTAACCAGGATTTGAACTGGGGACTTCTGGATGAAAGGCTGACACTACCGTTCTACCTCTGAAATCTGTGTTGTTATATAATTTATGTTTGAATGAGGAAACTTTAGCTGAATAATACGGTAAATCAGGTTTTACTTGAGATCAGCAGTCAATGAAACTGAAAATGCATTACACCATGAAGACCTTTTGTGATGTTAACATCTAACAACATTGACATCAAAAAGACAGAAATAAACATCAAGAGCAACACATTCAATGTCTATAATAAAATACCTAAAAATAAAATAAAGTTTTAGGTAAACTACTAAACATTCTGATAGTTATAAATTAATGCATAATATTAAAAACATTTTAATGATGATAAAATTAGTGTCAAAAAATTCTGCTACTTTATATTAAAGTTTTTCCCATGTACAAATATCGGAGTAACAGACCTACAGGTTCATAAGATAAATCTATATATTGTAAAACTACGTACTGATCAAAACAATAAATTAATCACAATAATGATTTGAATACCTTTGGCAACTTTTTCACAAAGAAGAATTACTTCTTGTCCACCTGCAACTGTTGCAGAACAATGGCTCAGTTTGACTATAACAAGATCTGACATAGCCTCTGAAATATAACAAAAAATAAATAAATCATAAAAATTAATCACAATAAAAGTATGTTACATTAAAATACTAATGTTAATATAAAGGTATTATTATAATAATAAGTTTTAAAATAATCAGGGAGGCTTCATATCAAACTAATTTAAGTATAATCTCATAAAATTGGTAAGCCAACATGACTTTTGACCATCATACATTAATAATAATAATAATAATAGAAATTTCACTCCCACAACAGTGTTGTAAATGATAGTCTACTGATTGTTAAATTTTTAATTATTTTCATCTATTAAAACTATATAATCTGAATATTAAGAAAAAAATTTTTGCAGTTGAAACAATATCTGACCAGGAATGGTTTATCTTTATTATATTTTGGTTGTTTGAGCACTGGTTCACTTTTGAAGATTTTAAACAGAAGGATTATTTTATCTTTTATGTACTAGTTTTTATTTGACTCTTATTTTATATGGCTGTGCTGTTTTTATGATTAAACAAGGAAGAGAATTGAATATTCCTTACTTTGCTTCCTAAAACAAGCTCAAAATCTTAAATAGATAAGCAAACCAATGTAATGCTAACTATGTAAATTAATTTATAAAAAATCTGTGATTGAGAATATTCCTAGATTTCTAGAGATTATTCACAATGATAAATTTAAAATATATATACAACTAGGGTTTTTTATTTTTTATTTAATTTCCTTAATTAATGAAGAGAAATTCTACAATGATTTTTTTATCAGTAACCGAGAGTATGAAAGTTTACTTCAATTAAAATTATCACTGTAAGGTCATACATTAAATATTGTTCAGAAATATAAAGTATTATTACTCAGTTATTTTTACTCTACTGAGATCAATTCCAATTGCATAAGTGCTTTATTCTCTTTCTGTTAACTTAACAGTAGTGATCACGGTTATGAGTCTTGTTTTTAACAGTTCTGTGAAGATGAGAATGTTTTTTATTTCAAAATTATTTTTAACTGCGTAAATGGACTGAAAACTTATTTATTTTGGATGCTTTATGAAATCAGCCAGCTTAGTTATAATTTTAATATTAGTTATTTTGTAAATAAAAGATTTTTAACAATGTAAATTCCTATTCAAGAAACATATTTAAAAAAAGAAAACAAACTTTAAAAATGGAATTATTTTAACTAATAAAATATTACTTACTGGTGTGTGATAATAAAACAAAAAATTAGACACGGCATGCAATTTTCTTTAAAAAGTTTTGTCTGATTGGTTAAACAATAAATAGTCAGAAAAACCTTTTAACCTCTCTCCCAGATCTAAAAGGGTTTGAATTCATTTTAATATTTTTTCTTTTTAAAAATTTAATTCCTCAATTGGATTAATTTAATTAATCAAAATTTAAATTTTTATTAAATTATTCTTGATTTGGACAGAAAAAATTGCAGAAACAGAATGTTTTTCCAAATTTTTTTATACAACAAAAATATTTACATTTTTAAACATTTAAGTGTTCCAGGAAACCTTTTTATAACATTTCTATTGGATAAAGGTGAAAGATTGAGACGAGAGAGAGATATAAAAAATCTATTTTTTTTTAAAAATAGTAATGTACAAGTATTCTTTTTGCATTTTGGACTTAGGAGACCTAAAATGTTGAGAAATGCATAAATTCAGAATCCAAAATTTTTACTGTTACTCTAATTTTCTTAATATAGCATGTTATACTACAATAAGAAGAAAGGCTATGGTAAAAAATATGAGGGATATCTCTAAAGTAAAGACCGCTGGGAAATTTCTCTCCTTAAGTTTGGCGAACCTATCGTTCATGGCCACACTAGTAACGTACACACTGCATTGTTGTTCTGTAAGTTATCGCACAGTAGTATCTTTGATTATATGTGAGTTATTAAGTAATGAAATGAATAGGCTACTCAATGCTGCCGCCGACTTAAATACGTGGAGTCATACGTTTTTAAACCATCAAAACATTAAGCCAGCTAAAATTCATAGGCAGTTGGTTGCTGTGTATGGTGGTAACCACACATGCGATTGGCTACAATAAATTGTGATGATTTTGATAACACTTAAGCTGATCAAAGAATTTAAGTTCCAAAACATCCAGGGAGCATTTACGGGAAAGCAGAAGTCCTTACTTAAAGAGTAAGAACTTCTGTAAAGTTTTAAGTTTTGAAGCTTTTTGATTACACCTACACAATCAAACACCTTCTAAGCTGTCCACTATCACTTAACATAGATCAATCCATTCTGTTTCCTTTGTAAACAAAGGAACAGAGGTGAAACCTCTGTTTGCAAAGTCTGTGAAATTTAGCGCAAAGTAAAAACATTATACAGTATTCAAAAACAATATACTGTCACAGCAAAAAGTTTTCTTATCAGATAAATTATTAAAAAATAAATAAATAAATATAATAAACTTACTTTTATCATATATTGGCTCAGATACAACTGGTGAGGGTATTGGTCTTTTAAATTCATTTGGTTTAGGTCCTTCGAGAAATACTTGAAAACATAACCTAACAGCATTAAGGTCAATGGTACTAGTCTGATTTTTGTGAGCAAAACCAGCTGAAAAAATTTAAGTCAACCATAAATATATATTTATAATTAAAAATATAACTAAACATAATTTACTTACTCATATATAAATATAAAAGTAATAATTAAGTATAAACTAGATAGAGGTGTGCTTTACTGTGTGATACCACTTTTACTAGCATCAATGAATAATGTAGCTAGGACAAAATTGATGTCATTACAATTTTCAACGATAGATTTAACATTTGTCATATGTGGAGAAATGTATAACAGCTAATCCTTAGATCTACAGTTACCTAGCTGATAACTTTTTAAGTTCTCAATTATTTACTTAATCTACACATTTTACAGATACAAATTGGAATAATCTTTGAAATTCTTTTTATTTCTACGTGCAAAGCAAAAATTATGATACCACTGCAAGAAAACTTCTTTATTGTTTTAATGAACTGTTAATAACTTTAGAAAAGGAGGTTGAAGTACAACTTAAAAGAGAGTTCAAAATCAATTTTAATAGATGCATAAAAATCACAGGAACAAGGAAATAGATAAAAGAGGAAACAAAGTAATTGATAATTAGTACAAGAAAAAATTTTCTCTATTAAGTTTCAGGCTGGATATAGAAACATACAAAGTTTTAATTTTCATGTTTACCACTACAAAAGTTATGGCCTTTGATGTCTTTTTTTGGAGGCTCGGAAGACCCAACAATCATTAGAAAATAAGTGCAGGGGATATTGTGATGGGAACTTTTAACTTCCAATTTTTGCGTTATTGTGATATGACGATATTTTCATGTTTTTCAGAAGGGAGTGGGTAAGAAGTAAAATGCTTGTTTCTATTAACACAAATTTGTAGTGCAGGGTTTCAGTTAGTGAGTAAAAAATACAATCTGGCTTCATATTTTACCTTATACAAATTGTTCTGGACATAGGTACAAGTATGTATGCTACTTGGTGGGTTTATTCAGGCTCCTTTAAAAAAGGAGCTTCATTCACATTTTTTTTTGTCTTCAGTCATTTTACTGGTTTGATGCAGCTCTCAAAGATTCCCTATCTAGTGCTAGTCACATTTCATTTCAGTATACCCCCTACATTTTACATCCCTAACAATTTGTTTTATATACTCCAAATGTTGCCTGCCTGCACAATTTTTTCCTTCTACCTGTCCCTCCAATATTAAAGCGACTATTCCATGATGCCTTAATATGTGGCCTATAAGTCTGTCTCTTCTTTTAACTATATTTTTCCAAATGCTTCTTTCTTCATTTATTTGCCGCAACAACTCTTCATTTGTCACTTTATCCACCCATCTTTTAACATTCTCCTGTAGCACCGCATTTCAAAAGCTTCTAATCTTTTCTTCTCAGGTATTCCGATCGTCCAAGTTTCACTTCCATATAAAGCAACACTCCAAACATATACTTTCAAAAAGGTTTTCCTGACGTTTAAATTAATTTTTGTTGTAAGCGAATTGTATTTCTGATTAAAAGCTCATTTCTCCTGTGCTATTCGGCATTTTATATCGTTCCTGCTTCGTCCATCTTTAGTATTCTACTTCCCAAATAACAAAATTCTTCTACCTCCATAATCTTTTCTCTTCCTATTTTCACATTCAATGGTCCATCTTCGTTATTTCTACTAAATTTCATTACTTTCGTTTTGTTCTTGTTTATTTTCAGGTGATAGTTCTTGTGTAGGACTTCATCCATGCCGTTCATTGTTCCGTTCTAAATCCTTTTTACTCTCAGCTGGAATTACTAAATCATCAGCAAATCGTAGAATTTTTATCTTTTCACCTTGTACTGTTACTCTGGATCTAAATTGTTCTTTAACATCATTAATTGCTAGTTCTACATAAAGATTAAAAAGTAACGGGGACTGTTTGGTTCCTGTAAGCAATCATTCTTCTATCTCTGTATTTGAACCCTAATTTCTTTAAAATGCTGAACATTTTATTCCAGTCTATGTTATCGAATGCTTTTTCTAGGTTATAAATGCCAAGTATGTTGGTTTGTTTTTCTTTGATCTTCCTTCTACTATTAATCTGAGCGCTAAATTGCTTCCCTTGTTCCTATACTTTTCCTGAAACCAAATTGGTCTTATCCTAACACTTCTTCCACTCTTCCTTCAATTCTTCTGTACAGAATTCTAGTTAAGATTTTTGATGCATGGCTAGTTAGTTATTCTTTCACTTTAAAAGGTGATAATTCAGTTATTATTGGCAACCACTAGACATGACCATGGATCTTAATTACAACTACAGCAATCATCTAGTAGCACACAATTTTTTAATTTGCTTTAATTTAACTCACAATGTTTTTTCAATTTTCAGTTTTTGTTTCAGTAATTTTTTTTCATGATTGTCCTCAAATCTTGCATCCTTAATTTAACATACTTCCTGACATTGTCGATTGATAAAATGTTACATAGTTACTAAGGTCAGGTGACAATATAATATTCCACCATTACTTTTGTAAACATCCCCATGTACAGGAGTAAATTAAGGGTGGAAATTAAGAGTGCAGGTGTAAAGAATTTTTTGAAATCCATATTAACTTACTAATTAAGCTCGTGCAATGTATGATAATAATTTGATTAAAATATGACTAAAAAGTATAAAAGTAAGTTTTTAAAATTTTTTGTAATATTTTGATATACATTCCAAGAAAAAAAACAAACGTTTATATAAAACATAGTAAGGAATTGTCATCTAACAAACATGTAGAAATATAGGGACTAAATGTATGTATGAATTCAGGTATAAACACGAATATCGTAATTTTTAGTGAAATTTAAGATTTAAATGCTCTATCTAATGTCTCGATTTATTCAAAAAACGTTCAATTTGATATTAAGAAAACAACAAATAGGATTCTCATATTTCAATAAATTAAACATCAAACTTTTATTATTTTTATATTAGTTGTTCAATTATAATAACTGCCAACCTGAAGAAGAGACCACCACATAAGCTTATGGAGATTTTGGTTATCACGTTGTTCCTAGTCCAGCACTACGTTAATGGAGGTGTATGAGAGCTTCTGTCACTGAATGTAATTTGCTTGTTATATCAGGCTCACTCAGAATGAGACCAATGGAAATACTAAACATCTGCACTAATCAGTTCACTTCAGTAATTTCTCCTTCATAATAGCTTTCTTCAGACCTTTTCTTTCTCCTAAAACTGCCACATAGCTCACTCTAAAGAGTAACTATTCTGTTGCTGATACTAAATTTACCCTTACTATCACATTGAGTGTCTCGTTTTTAGTCTCTAATTAACAACTGATGATAATACTAGTAAGTAGATTGTAACTAGATAAATACTAGTAAGATCAATTACCTCAGTTGGCTAACTTAAATTTGGCCAATTTATCAACTACATTAATCTGACAATCAAGCTGTCTGATGAAACTTTATCTTTTCCCTCACTGAAGTGTAGTGAAGTTAATGTATAAGTCTGTTATTTAGAACTGGTATAAAATTGTAATGAAAATATTGTTTTAATAAATATTATGACTAAAACAACAAAAAATTTTTATTTCTGTGAAATAAAATTATGATAACAAAATATCAGATATATGCATCAATGAGTTCACCTTAGCTATTTTTCCTTCATAAAAGCTTTCTCTGACCTATTTATTTCTCCTTAACCTACCAAGCTCACCCCAAACTGTCAAATATTAACTATTCCTGACACAATTTTCTCTATAATTGTTTGGAGTGTAAGAGGTAGTTTGGAAATTTACTCAAGTCTTAACTACCCCTTTTTAATTTTATAATTTTGTCTTCTTTTTATAATAACCAAAAAAGATAAACAAAAACTAATAAATATCAATAACATAATAAAAGTTATATTGCAATCAAATATTTTATTTATATCTTTATTGCTTAGCAATAAATGAAGGCATTATGACGATAACGATACTTACTTTTAAAAGGATCAATCCTTAATTCTTCTCTGAGTCGTAAAGCTTCTTCAATATCCTTCTTCTTAATACATTGTATACCAAGATTGGCAAATGTTGCTGTCATAGTTTCAGTGTTGACTTCTACTGTACAGACACCTCTTTTACATCCCTCTTTACCTACAAGGTTGTGGGGATGAGGTCTATAAGGACGGTCCTTTGTTACACATGAGACTAGTACCATTGCACGGCCTTGATAATTATCAATCTGGAACAATGAGATTATTCTTTCTTTTTAATTACTTTCATAATTACATTTAAAAATCATTAAAAATTGGTATTATAATTTCAGCAAAGTTATGCATTTAAAAACGATTGAACATTTAGGATATTTCTCATTCAACTGAAGAAAAACTAAAGTTATTGAATTTAAAAGATTTAAGCAGATTGACAAAAATCTGTAACTTAAAATTTAAACTTTGTGAAGAAAAAACCAAATACATTGTTTGATGAAAGTTTTAACACGTTTAATAACTTACTTAAAGACATTAATATAGTTTATAATAAAAATTTATAGACATGTACTGCATTAACATTAAAAAAGAAAGATCTACTGTAAAATTATTGTAAATTCAATTTGTTAATTATAATTGACATAATTATATCTAATTACATAATATCATTATAATTTACAATAACTTTATTTATAATAAATAAATAATTATTAATTAAAACTGTCTCTTCAGCCATGAGCCTGGTTTACTAATATTTGTTAATTGAAAATTACTGAAGTATATTATTTTTAAGTAAACAATTATTACATGGCTAATACAAAATAATCATTAGTTAAAAAATTAATTCTTTTGAAGATAAAGGAACTGGCCATTGCCATAAAATGTTTGGTTTCGGTTTTATATAGCAACTGATAGAAGAAATTGGAATTCAAATCTGCCATTGCGCAGATGGAGATATAAATCATCTTACTGAAATAATAAATTGTTATTAAAATAATAGCTAGAAATAAAAATAATAATGAATACAATTATAAAGGAGAAACACATATTTAAACAAAGGTTTTTGTTTATCACCAATGTTGTAAACACCACATATAGTGGTGCCTAATTATTGTAGAATTATAATAGCATTATAATTATTAACGTTACTTTTAAGAGAATTAACATCAAACAATATTCCTCATCTAACTCTGCAGAATGATTTTAAGTTTCATTTTACTCCCCAATAGTTTTAACAGAACATTTCATTTTATTATTAAATTCTATTTTTGAAAACCTGAAGCTGATTTTAACATATTATGAATTAATGGCTGAGTGGAATAAGTAAGAAATTTCCAAAAATTTGTTTAACTGACAGTAGAAAATAAAATTCTTTTTTCATTGTCACAATCAAATTTTGGTATTTTGATGCAGATTTTTACATTACATAGGTACTTATACATAGATGTATACTTATAGATAGATACTTATACATAATACATAGATGTATTACATACACTTCAGAGTAGGTTCAGCAGGTTCCTTGACAAGTTTTATGGTTATAGGTCACCAGAGGATGATGCAGTAGAAGTGTTTCTCTAAAATGGCTGAGCCGATTTTTATGTGGTTTTTTGCATTACATAGTATTACCTCAGAGCAGGTTCTTAGATTAGTTTTATGATTATAGACCACCACGGGGTGCTGCAGTAGATATGTTTCTTCAAAATGGCTTTTGAATGTTTCTTACTCTTACCAACTCCAGCAAGGCTACATTACTGCATGGATTATTAAATAATTTGCGCTGGTCAAGTATACTAAACTTTCATCATCATCATCATCAGCCTATGTCCCACTATCGGGCACAGACTTACTGATCTTTAAAAAGTAATGAATAAAAAATAAAATTAAAAATTTTAAAAACCTATGATGAAAAATTTAAAAGCGTGAAATAATTAAATAACTGTATTATAACCTTATAATCCTCTGTGACATTGTGAGATATTGTTTTTAAAAGACAATAAAATTTAAGATTTTGATTAACCATCGTGATAACTATGATGATAACTAAAGCTTATTTACGCAGTCTACATATACGCAGTGTCATGCATGATACTTAATCAAAATCTTACACTTTACTGTCTTAAAAACAATATCACATTGTCACAAACGATAAGGTAAAAATACAGTTAATTATTTCAATGTTTATGGTTTTTTTGTCATAGGGTTTTTAAAATTTAAGACATATTTCAACTAGACTTCTGTTTGAAAGAACACATGATTTCATTCCATTTCTATCATATGTTAATGTAACAAGAAACAAAAAAAAAAATCTTTAATTTCAATGGCATGAATGATTTTTTACTTAAAAATTCTTCTTGGTAACCGACAGTTAATTTAGACTGTACAAGACATACAAAACACATTAATTGCGAAGTAATATCCTCAAGACAAACTGGTATCGACCACAAGGACTTACTAACCCAATATTTTCTATTAAAAATATAAATTTTTTTAAAAATTTTGTAATATTTTTTTAATTTTATAATATTTAAGACATTCTTTTAAAATCTTGAAAAAAAAAAAAATCTGCAACTGATTTTTTGACATCATTCATGTGACAGATTTATAAAGTTCTCTATTCTTCTGCTTACAAATTTATCATCATAACAAATATTTACATTATACTCTTCTTTATAGACAGTAGTTAAATTAGGGAAGTCATTTAAACACAGCAGTAGCAGATGGAGAATTGTAAACCACAGGGGAGTACTGTATTACTTATGTTCTAATTTATATAGGGAAATAACTTTTTTATTTTACTGTCATGGTCTAACCCATCTTAGGTCCTTATATTAAAGTGCCAAATTAAAGTATAAATTAAATTTTACCTTAATGGTTGGATAAGTCTTGTTTTCAGGAGTACTATTAACACCTGGGATGCTTCCAGCTGAACGACCTTCACATTCATATCTAAAACGAAGTGCTTTTGAAGCTGGTTGTTCTAAAATTCTTACAGTGGGAGTAGGGCCCTTTGCCCCTCTCATATTAGTATCCATCTTGTCTGACCTAAATGTCAGGTCATCAGTTTATATCACCTCACCTAAAATAGGTAGTAAAAAAGATTAATTTAAAAAAATAAAAAACCATGAAATATCAAAAAAAAAATTTAGAACATTATCTATGATATAGAGATAAAATAAAAACCCTATTACAAAACTCACAGCTCATCAATCCTAAATTATGTCAATATACCTATTGACGGGTAAATTAAAATTTTTTATGAAAGAAATATGAGAAGAAAAATAAATAATTCTGGTGAAATTCTGTAGACCAGAAATTATTTACTTTAACTCAGATTAATAATTGTCCTATTTTTGTTAATGTCATGTTTTAACAGATAACATATTTTTTTAACAATTCATTCTATTTTAACGAGTTTCATTCCCTTATTACTACTACTACTAACATTCCTGAACTTGTTTAACAATGTCTTCTCATTTTTCATTTTTATGGAACTAAGTACACCAGATATGTCAACGCATCTACAAAAAACCATACAGATTAAATTTTTAACAGTGGAAAAAGTAAATGTTAGTGATAATTATTGGTTTTTAAAAGGCATTTAATCAAAATACTTTTGAGTAGGTGGGCATGAAAATTTCATAGGTTAGAAGCGAATATTGAGGCATCGTGGTTGACCACTGTCTATGACTGATGAGAAGCACCAAAAGGAGGTGTTTCCATTTCATTTCCTTTTGCAGCTTCTATAGGACATGCTTTAACATCTTAGGAAACAATCCATGAAGTCATTAATTCTGCAACATGATAACGCTCAGTATCATGTGCACCCAGTGAGGGTCTTGTGAAGTTCGAATTTGAATTTATCTCGCATCCTCCTCTCACCAGATTTGGTGCCGTGATTTTCACTTCTTTCCACAATTAAAGAAATAATTAAGGACGTTTATTTCATTAGACATAATGAACTGAAGGACACAGTGACGTCATGGGTCAAGGAAAGACTACCAACATTCTTCACAGACTGTATGAGGTAACTGGTTTAATATTGATAGAAGTGTGTATTTCATATCTGTTGAGAAACTGTAATGGCAATTACATGGAAAAATTACTTTTTTTTTTTTTAGCAAATAAAATGAACTTTTTTGACATATTTGTTTCATCTCACTATCTCTTTTCTGCAAGTTATGAAAGAGAATGCATTACATTTCAGTTACCCCTTGTATTAAGTATAAGAGAGAATTCCAAACCCATGTGTGAAGCTATAAATTAAAAGGTTACTATTATAAATTGGGTTTATTTTCAACAGAAATAAAAAATTTAGATATTTTCAATTTGGTAGCTCTATTTTAAAACTATATGAGAAGACAATAAGTGAAAACATATTAAGAGTTTTCTATCTTAGTAGCAGTTTTTAAATGATCTACATAATGCTATTCTTAGCATTATTTCTGTTTTTTAAATACACAGAGAAATACATATGAATGTGGTGTGCCAAAAAGTAATTGATAATTGAGACTGGCAACAGTGGCAGAAATCTAGTAAGTAATAGTGGTAGAAATCTATTAATGATACAGGCTTTCCCTTCACATAACTTGTGCGTCAACCACAACATGTTCAGTGAAAGTTTCAACCTCAAGCAGTAACTATGTGATCCTAGAGTGTGTGTTAAGTGAACTTATGTTTTTGTAGTGCATTACAAAAATGCAACAGCAATATTTTGTGCAATGGTATGTCATCAAATTTTGTGTTATACTTTGTGAATTTGTGAGTTTGACCTATGAAAAGTTGCAAGGAGGAGCCCTTTGAAGTACATTTCTTATCAAGAAACAGTGGAAGATGAATCTTGCTCAGGAAGGCCTTTAACATCGAAAACTGAAGAGAATATAGAAAGAGTGAGGGCTCTTGTGAGGGCAGATTGTCTACTAACATTGAGACCGATGAGTAGTGTGTTACATTTGAATTGTTTTACCCTTCATCAGATTTTGATTCAAGATTTGGCCATGAGAAAGGTGTGTGCCAAAAACTCTTTCTACTGAACAGAAAGAATTGTTCTTTCCAAGAAGAGAAAGAACAATTGGAAAAATGTGTGCCTCAACCTTCTGGACAGAATTAAAAATGACCAAGGTTTTTTCTGTTTTGTCTGTCAAAGGTGATGGATGAATCATGGATTTTTTAATTTGATCCAGAAATAAAATGTCAAAATCAAGAGTGGCACACTAGACACTTTTCTTCGACTAAAGAAAGCTTGATAAAGGAAATAAAGAATTAAGTCTACGCTGATCTGTTTTTGTGATAATGGGGAGGGGATTGTTCACATAGAATTTTAAGTCCCAAGGGCAAACTGTCAACTAAGCCTTTTATAAAGAAGTACTTGAAAGACTCAGGAAAAAGGATGCTTCATATCAGACTGGGCATTTTGAATACTTGGATGTTCGCCATGACAAAGTCCCCTGTCAAACGGCCTTCTCCATCAACCAGTTTATGATAAAAAAAAGGGGTTCCAATGGTTCCTCAGCGCTCCCTATTCACCTGATCTTTTTTTGTTACCACTAGAAAGGATATTATTTTGGTACTATTGATAACATCCAGAGGAATGTGATTGCAATTCCAGTCGAGGCCTTCCAATATTGTTATGAAGAATAGAAACAACGCTTGTGCCAATGTATAGCTGTATAAGGGAACTACTTGGAAGATGATAACATTGATAAAGTTTTTGAAAAAAAAAATCAGTCTCAATTTTTTGCCACACCTTGTATAACATACAGACATAATTTCATTCAATTAAATAAAGAATAATTACTTACCATGAAAAATATCCAATACTCAGGATAAAACTTATTCATAAAATCACTTTTACAACACTGATAAACATTCACAATTAATTTAATCACTTAGAACACTAATTAACATTTATATATAAAATCACTTTCAACACTGAAAAACATTTATAAATAATATATCAGAAAAAAATTCATATTTATAAGTCTATTAATAAATATCCAATTCAAAAGTATGTTCAACCTAAAACAAAAAATAAATAATACTGTTAGTGAACTAACTAAAGAAGAATAAATACATTTTTTAGTTATGTATATATATATATATATATATATATATATATACACACAAACACATATATAGGACATTCTTATGCAAATATTAATTACATGATTTAAAGTACAAAATCTCAAATTAAATTTATTTAAAAAAAAAAAAATAATATTAACATTAAAATTTTTCACTCTATAATTAAAATAGATGTTAAGCACTGAAATAAATGTTGTAACAGAAACAATAACACATGCCATATTAATAGGAAAAAAAAAATAGTAAAAGGTACATTAGTGTTCATTTTTTGGTATTAATGTAAATGTAATTTATCAATTATTTCATATGAATGAATGATTTTTAAATCAATCAACCAAACTTATATAATTGATAAAGTGTTTTGGCTTTATTACAATGTAATACAGGATTTATTCCTGTATTTTAAGTTTAAATAATGATTATGTTTTATTACTGACATAACAAAATATTATTTCCAGTCAAAATAAAGTTATGTAATTATTAATTTGTAAATCTTACTGCATATCAATGTAAGTAAAATCGAGAATAAATGAAATTTGTGGTGGACTAAAATACATTGTTTTTAAGACAACAGTAAATAAAACAAACGAATTGTATTTTAAAAGAATATTGATATTACATGTCATTTCATGAATAAATAAAACTTTAGACTGCTTCCTGCAACTTATTTTATTAATAATATCTTATGTAATAAGGTGATCAAATTTAATGTATTTTTTTTCTTAATTAGTTTTAATAGAATAAATATTTTTTAAATATTATGTTAATTATTTGCATTTTAATTATAATAAAAAATCAGAAAATTTTTAATTATTTTTATATTAAGCTTGTACTTTTTATTAAGTGGAGACTGTGTGGAAAAATAAGAGTTATTTTCGAGAGAAAAAAGTATATTAATTTGTAGTTTATACCATATTTTCATTTTTTAATGGTTGAATGCATATAAAGAATTGAGGTTAAAAAGCATTATTAATCAAAAAGTTGCATTCTCTGAAAACATTTTTGTTCATTATACAGCTAGTCTCTGTGATGAACAGTTAAGGTATCACTTGTATTTCATGGCTTATACTAATGGGCAATATATTCAAGTGATTAAGCAAGGCGATTGGGTAACACTTGTCTTCTCACTTTCCCTTATAAACTTGGCATGGGATGCTGATTATTGTTTACTAAGCAACTCTTTAGCACATAGTTTTATTTTTCAAGTTTCTAACTTGTGTTTTTAACACAGTATTGATAAAATTAATGACTAAAAATAATGTTTCTTTAGATTGTTAAAAAAACCACAAATAGTTCAAAATAATTTAAACACTTAGCTTACTATACCCTAAATAATCAGAACTGTAAATAAAATAGCAAAATTCATTCATATTTCATACATAAAAGAAATAGGAAGCAAAAATTGCTGAAAGGAAATTTTATGAAGGAAAAATGGATAATGGGTTGTACTACAATAATCATGGTTAGTATCTTATGCAACAAACAAATTCTTAGCATCAAATATATCAACAAATCTTAGCACCAGAATATATTAATTACTTTTAATAATTTATAGATTAATTTATAATTTATTGTGTTTCAATTGAGTACTTTTGCAGAGGTCTCTGTTTCTTCAGAACGTTTTTTTTATTATAACAGATTAATTAAACATGATTTAATTTTTAATTTATGGCAGATGTTTACTATGTCACTGAAATAGAAATCTTTATTTCAGTAAGTGACATTAAGCAACCATATCTGCATTTTAAAAATTAATTAATTTTTAATTTATTTATTAAATAAAATATCCAGTTCGAAAAATCACCAATAAAGACAAAGCAGAAATTTAATTAATTTGAATAAATTATAATTCTCATATGCTAGTAGTAATGTAATATATATACAAATTCATAAAAGGAGAGTGGATTTAGTCTAAATAACCAACAAACTAGTCAAGAGGATAATTAAAACAGTCTAGGGTAAAACTGTCTACCTCATAATCCAAAACTTATAGTAATAAAACAGTTATTATAGTAATAAAATGTTTTATTTATTAAGAATTAACTATAATGCACTGTTAATTAGTAAATCAACATTAAATGTACATATTTTTTGAAAACTCAAACAATTCGTAACGTGTGAATAGAGTTTAATATTATATGAAATATAAATCACCAAAACATAGTAATTATTATGTTTCGGTAGTTTAAATTTTATTAATACAGTAGTCATATATATATATATATATATATTACACATTTGTATAAGAAAAAACATTAACACAGTTTGTAAATAGAAAAAACAAATTGTAGTCTGTTTTAACTGAAAATTTTTACCAGTAGCACGGCCCAGTTTTTTAAAGTTATCTCTCATTCTAAATTTATGTGTCATGGAGATGATTTTTGTACTGGATCTTAAAATCTACTGAAAATAAGTAACAGAAAGTTACATTTACAATACCATTATTTTTGGGAGAACACCACTGTTCCTACCAAATAATACATGATAAGTTTAGTTATTGACTGTCAATAAAACCCGCAATATGACAATCCAGGCCCAGTTCTTTACAGCATAAAGGTACCTCTTCCATTAGACCCTTTGCAAATCAGATAGGAGAAAAATAATATGTTGATTCCAATCAAAACATCTTGTGGAGAAAATTTGTTGAAAAGTTATCATTCCACAAAAGAAAGGATTGATACTTGATGCTGTCAGATCTATGGATAGGATTTAGGGCAAGATCAAAAAACCAATTTACTGAAAGCGAAAAGATAACATTAATAAATCTGTATTTGCCATTTATCACAAGTAACTTTTTTTTATTCTCCCCAGCAAAAAAAATGAGAAAAAGATCCTCAGCAGATATATTTTATATTCTTAGGTATCTGAGAGATTTAATCTTGTAGATAGGATTAAGATTTTCTCTTTTAAGGTTATTTAAAAACATGCAGCCCTCTAAGGGAATTTTTTTAATTATTTGGCCCAACCCAGATGTTGAAGGCATAGGTATGTAATATGGAGATCAATGATTTATACTCAGCTATTACAGCAATATACATTTTTCATGGGCTAACCTCTCTACACAACAGCATAACCGGTTAGCGCTTTTATCAGAGGTTCAACCTGTCTGCGAAGATTATAAATCTTATGGTTTCAGTCTTCATCTAGTGACCAGAATATCTTTATTCAGAAATCTACCCCGACACTGATAAGCAAAGGAATTCTCAGATTATACCAAATTCCATGAATTCTACATTTTCTTATGTTTCTGATGAGTAGAGAAAGAGTTTCTGTTTAACTGAATCATTAACATGGCCTTTTCTTCTTTATATGGTGTCTTTAGATGACTGTAGTAACAACAATGACTATAGCAATGATTGGTACAATGAGCTTCTCCACAGTAAAACTTGATGAAATATACTTGCAGGGCTTTTTCATTCAACTTTTGTACTTCTGAAACTTTAGGTAGACATAAATTATAATCTTCAATCATTCCAAAACAAACGGCAAAATAAATTATAGAATTTTAATCAATGTGGATTTTTAACACTATCCTAACACCAGAAGATTTGTTTTACATTTACCACAAACATCTGACTTCAACTTTTCACAAACATATTTCTTTGACATAACCCCTTGGTCATAACATAAACAACAATCAAGAAAAGTCAACAGACTGTAGTTCAACAACAGTTAAGTATACTTTATGTTATTCACTTTTTAACAACAAAGATATAAATAATTCCTTAATTTAAACAATTAAGAACTTACTTAATGGGCTTGGGAGTACTGCAATATGTTTCTGTAGCACTACTTACAATAATGGAAACCTTTTTCAGAAACTGATACTTTTCTACATACCTTATTATCAATAAATCTTGGACTTTGTACGCTAATCTCTACTATCCTAGCATAATTTCCATCATCAAGGACGTTTTGGAAGTAAATAATTTTTTATACCCTAGTATAAAGTGTGATCAAATAAGCTATAAATCTAAAATTTGGCCTTAATATCAGATAGTTGCTTCTCACATTTTCTAACTGTCTATATTATTTCTATGTTGTATATATTATTTCTATACTATTTACATTACATGTTTAGTAATATGTTTATGTTGAAAGTATGTAATGTAATGTGTGTAGTGTAGATGTTATGTGAGTGTGGCTGCAGCCTTTGTAAAGTTTGAAGGAAGACTGCAACCAGCTCGGGCCCCGGGGTCGCTACTCCCCGTACTCTCAAAAGTTAAAGAGCCCCTGAGGAGAGCTGATTAATTAAAATCACAGCAAAAACTGCAAACATCAAAAACTGTAAATAAAATTTGACAATTTCATAAAGAAATAGGATTCATTAAGTTGGTAATATTAATAAGGCCAATTAATAAGCAATTCTTTAGTATTAAAGTAATAATACAAAATAATAAACTAACTAATTGTCAAGAATAATAATTCATGAAGCATCATAATATTCACCTGGGCAAAGTTGGGTTTAAAATATGTGGGTACATAACACTGAATGAACATAACACAATTAAACACTTCCTGTAGTATCATAATTAAATACTTTAATTATAAACCATATCATTAGAAACAAATATCCATTGCATGGATAATTTACATAACATTAAATACTGTTATATATTAACATGCTACAAAAAAAGAAAAAAAAATACATTTAATAAAATAAAATAGTAATCACATAATATTTTCAATAATTAACAAAAGTGTAACATTATTAAAAAAAATTAAATATTTACATTAAATATAAATATATTAATGATTAACAGTAATTATTAATAAATGCCATTAAATTCAGTAATTGAACACAATCACAAACTTTTATTAAAAATCATCAATTGATGTTATCTAATGTAGCAGAGCACTTAATAATTAATGATCAGCATAATTTGAGACTTAACAATAATGATAAAAATATATTTCTAAAACAC
Source organism: Lycorma delicatula (assembly GCF_047948215.1). Taxonomy (NCBI): domain Eukaryota; kingdom Metazoa; phylum Arthropoda; class Insecta; order Hemiptera; family Fulgoridae; genus Lycorma; species Lycorma delicatula. The sequence continues at coordinate 86,696,443 of NC_134460.1, forward strand.
AACAGGCCAATTGAACTATTAGTTTAGGAAATTACACCAGATTTGTCAGAGAGAATTTAAAGAGTTGTGTGGGTTATACTTCAAAAAAAAAATTACTGTTCTATTAATAGCATAATAAAACACTGCTTAATAACAAACTAAAATATTAAATGTGAATTTTAAGTATCAAGTCACTGGAAAAATAAACTAGCATTCTGTGCATTTTATTATGAAAATAATCAGTCATCAATCATAAAAATATATAATTTAATGTAGCATTTCCTAATACAATATTATTTATGTGATGGAAATCATCGTTTAAAGGATATTCATATGCCATTATTAGCTATCACATTACTAGAAAATGTTAAATTATAATAAATTATTTATACATTAAATAATAAACAAAAATAAATTTTATTAAAATTATATATAGATTAAATATTAATAAAAAACAAAAAAAAAAAAAAATACTTTAACAACGATATATACATTTAAAATGATTAATAACAAAGATTTTTAAAACTGCATGTAAAATATATCACTAATATACTTCCAAAATAAAATACTTATTACAGAGTACAAAATCACACATGTTAAAAAATTGCAATAAAATATATAAACAAGCAAAATGAACAGAACAACCAGGATTAAGTTTAATGAGCATCACAGGTCATTTGGAAGTAAAACTGCTCTTAATATTGATGAACATCTTATTAATAAATCATTATTCAAATAGAAAAAATAGCACATTTTTTGAATAAATAACAACCAAGCTTATGTAATATAAGCAAAAAAATATTACATAATCAAATGCAGTTATAACTAACTACAAATGAATGAACCACCAGATATAATTTGACAAGGGGTTCAATATGTCATTAGGCAACACCAACTTCTAATTTAAATATATTGACTAGAAATTTCACAACCATCTCCATATAACTACGGTGGAGAATTATTTTAATGACTTCACTGAGCAACTATGATTAACTATCGTCATCCTGGTTCATTCATATGTTTTGGGGTTTAATATAAAGGAATTATTAATTTAGTCTTTATTGCTAAATTGGTATTCTTTTGGATTAAGTGCATGAGTTTAAAATAAAAGAGTATCTTTTATTTAATTTTTTTTGGTAGATATTTCTTATTTTCATTAACTGTGCTTAAGAGTAAGCAGCATGTTTTTTTGATTATTGTTTACTTAATTAACAATGAATAAATAACTGCGATTAATAATTACTAATTTTTTCTTTTAAACGGAAACCCAAAAAATAGTCCATTTAAAAAAATAAAATTAAAATACAAAATAAAGCTTTTGTTAGAGAATCCCTATGTACTTTTTAATGACTTTTTTCAAATCATTAGAACAACATCACTATGTAAAGTTTTTTCTTTGTTTTTATCAGCAATAGTAGTTTTAAAGTGATATGTTATGATGAATTTTATGTAATTTTTAAAAACTGATGATTGTACATGTGTTTTAAACATGAAAATGCTCTAACGATGAATCTATTTTATGTAACTAATTTAATAATTTTTATTTAATATAATATATAAATTATAATTAAATAAGACTGAACATAATTTAAGGATCTAACTTGCACTCAATTGGAGAGTTCTTTTCAAAATATATATCTGGTGGATCAGTTATACATATAATAACTACAACAATAACATAAAAGATAATTATTTTCATTACAAATATATATAACAATTTTTAAACAATATACTAAAAAATCTAACAATTGACTAACTAAAAGCAACGATTCATTAAGCATTTTTAAATAATTACAAAAAAAATCTAAATGCATAAATCTAACAAATTACAATAAACTTCTGATAAGTATGAATTAATACTAATTTAATTCATACTGTTTAATTTATTTAAAAATTTAACAGTAAATTTTTAAACAAAGAAAATTAACGTAAAATTATTATGAGTGAGAATGTCATTGTACCCTGCTAAATTAAAATTTAAATTGCCAAACGACAATAACTAATGAACACTATCTTTTACACACACAAACATGAAAATTTTAACTCTCTAAAACCTTAAAATAAAAATAAGGCTGTAGGAATACACATGACATACAATATACGATCAGTAATGCCAATTTTAGAAGCAGTATTAAATATACTACATAGATTAACACGTAAAGTTTATTGTTTACGACATTAAAAAATAAAAGAAAGCAGAAGCAGATAACAACTGCAGTATCAGTCTAACATCTCAAGCGTTGAAAATTTTTATGATAGTTTTTAGGTGAAATTGTAGAAGGTGAAGACCAGTTTGGTCTCAGAAAGAGAATGATATAATGAAGACCTTTTCTTTAACTATATGATATTTGTATGTAGGTCTATAGAATGTATTCTGTATCTAGTACAGAATATTGAGATAAGACATATTTTATCATGAAAGTAATTTTGCAGGATCCCGCATCATGAATCATGACTGAAATATTTTAATTAAATTGCTAATTAAAAATACTAAAATAAAACCATGTACATGATGTAATGTTTGTTAATTTACTGTGATACTGTAATGAAAATTACAAATTAATTTATTATACGAGTGCTACTATCTTTTGCCATTTTTTAAAAGACTGTCTCTCCCTCAAACACTGCCCGAGGTTTATCACACTGAAAGTTTGTTTATACAACTCATATAATAAATTAATACGAAATTTTCATTATATCACAGTTATGTAACAAACATTACACAATACACATGGTTTATTTAAGTTTTTCTAATTTTTAGTATGCAGTATAATTAAACATTTCAATCATGACTGAGGATGCGGGATCCCGCAAAAAAGTACATGATAAAATTGAAATATTACTTCAATATTTTGTGCTTAGTGGCTTACATTAATAGAGTTAAAAATATAATTTAACAGTACAGAGGATTACTATGAATTTTAAAAAGATTCATTTCTATAAGATAAGAATTTATCAATTATACACAAAACAAAATGATTAACATTTTAAGGAAAATTTGATTGAAATACAGGGAAAAATATTTTGTATAATATCTGTACAAGAATCAATGATGAGAGAGGAAAGTGAGGCAAATTAAAGTTCTGATTTGTAAAGGAGTGAGATACTAATGTAGTTTGCCACTGTAGCTTTTCAGCTTGTTTATAGTTAAGCAATACATACAATCTAAGGGGGAAAAGATTAAATTTGAAAAGATGTTTAAATTTTCTGATGATACTGTTCTTTGGGCAGAGAATTAATTGGAATCAATAAATTGAACCATCATATTATTCTCAAGATCTACAGATTGTAATGTATCTGGTGGCAATGAGAGAAAAGAATGAAAGTGAATTATCACTGCAGATTAACATTCATGTTAATCTGCAGTGATAAATGATAAAAAGTGAATGAAAAGCCATCAAGATGTACGAGGTCTGTAAATAAAGTAATGAGACTGGTTCAGAAAAACATTTTTATTAATCTTCAAATGGTTTTCCCACTCTTCACAGCAGTGTTGGAACTCAAACCGGAATATCCTTCAGATGGTCATTACATTTTCTCTTTACATTTTCTACTGATTCAAAATGGTGTATGTTTTTTTAAAGTTGGGAATAGGAAAAAGTCGCAGTGAATCAAGTAAGATGAATAAGGTGGTTGAGGAACTCTACAGGAATGTTTTTCTTTGCCAAAAACTCATTAATTGAGAATGCATCATAGTCATGATGCAGCATCCATTTGTCTTTGATGGCTGGTCTCACGCGGGCAACTTTCAGCAATCTTTCAAGAATTTTTTGGTAAACATACTGATTTACAGTCTGACCTGTAGGAAAACACTCCTTATGAAAATTACTATCTTAGAAAGAAATTAGCATGTTTTTGATTTGTTCATTTCTGCTTTTTTGGGATGTGGTGAGTGAAGTGTGCACTCCTTGCTCTGGGCGTTTTGTTTTTAGGTCATACTCAAATATCCAAGATTCATCACCAGTAATAACATTTATTAGAAAATCAGGATCAGTTTCAATTCACCTTAGAAGATTGCGGAACACTTCTACCCTGTTGTTTTTCTGTTCAATAGTGAGGTTTTTTGGGACTAATTTTGCACAAATGTTTTTCATGTCCAATTTGTTTGTCAAAATTTGATGAACTGTGGTACAGTTCAAATTCGGACTTGTGACAAGAGTGGCATCTCCATACACCCTTTTCAATTTTGAAATAGTTCCAGTAGCATTCTTACAGTCTTAACATAAAACTTGATTGCACGCCGTTGCTCACAATTATTATCATTTTTGTGATGCACAAAAACTAGTTTCAAGAAAAGTTTGTTTATGTCTCACATGGCAACAATAGACAAAAAATATTAATACCTAATATAAATCAGCTGTTCATATAACCATATATTTTCTAGTAACTTTTGTGTTGCTACTTTGGCTACAAAAAAAACTAGTTTCATTACTTTATTAACAGATCTCATAAGTAAACCTAAAAAGTTTTCTTTGGTCAGTCTTCTAAATTTTTTTTAATCTACCTAAAAGAAATATACACCTGACAAAACCAAGCTATACCTCAGGAGATATATAATTAACATTTAACAATTATTCACCCTTCAAACATGAGGGTAAAAATAATAATAGTAAAAACAATATGTTTCAGAAACATCTTTAAAATTATATACCTGTATAATTTATTATGTAATTTGCAATAGTATTTTTATTGGATCTAATACTACTTTTTAAATTTTCTTTATAAAATAAAGTTATAAGTAACAACAAGAATCAACAAAATTCCCTGAGTTATAATTTCATTTAAAACTGCCATTTCTTAGAAAACACATAATAATCAGTTTTAAAAAACCCCATACTTTTACAAGCACCAATAAAGAGTATAGTAATGTTTAAAATTATACATACAAAATATGTGTCAAATATAAATTAAAAAATCTTATTCAATAAAATTTTAATTTTGTTTAATTGATAAAAGAAATAATGAAAAGATAAATTATCATCATGTATAAAAATGACTTGTCAGGTGGTCAAAGTTATATCAGAAATCTACCTAAATGTAGGCAACATTAATCACAAAAAAAAAAAATTAATGTTAATTTGTAGAAATTTGGCCACTACCAAAATATTAGAGGTTAATATCAACAACTCCATCCAACATAATAAAATCAATTATTTGCAAAATAATAATTTCTAATAAGTAACAACAAAACTAATAATATAACAATATTGCACTAGGAATGTACTAAAAAAAAAAACAGAACAATATAATACTGAATTATAATGCTATTTAATAATACTAATATAACTAAATTAAAAGTTTTTTTTTCATTCTAATCAAAACCTTTTTGTATACATTTTAAGTAGGCATTTTAAAACAAAATTTCAGAATCATTTAATGCTAATATAAGAAAAAAGATTACTTGCAATAATCATTACTTCTGATTATATTGTTTAATTAATATCCATTAGAATACATGAATGATTATCCCAAAAGCTGATCAACCTTGCCAACAGTGAGATAATTAAGCCTACACACACTTAAAGTACTTTCTTAGGTTTTTTAATTTCTCAGAAAGAAATATGGAGAAATATTTTATACATAAAAATTAAACTATGATGTACGCTTTGAATTAAGAAATACATGATAATAAAATGTGTGGAAGGAATATGTTGAACATATTTAATCAGAAATAAATTAACTTAAAAACTCTTAAATATAAAATGGAAAGAAAAAAGTGCCAAAAGGCCTTGGAAAAGATAGAATGAGTACATTATAATTGTATTATAAGTGAATTGGAACAGATGTAGATAATCTGTAGTGGAAGAGGATAAAAATAAATAAGTAAATATATACTTAACAAGCATAATTTAAAATTTATACATAAATTAGACCCAAAAGTGATAAAAATGAGAAAGCAATGGATTAAAAAAAAAAATATTATAATTAACAAAAAAAAATTAAGAAATTAACTTTTCAGAAAAAATAAAATACTTATAACTTAAACTATTAGCAGTAGTTATTTAAAATAATAAATATATACAACATATAAATAAATTATAATCATGATTTTGTCATTGTAAAAATTCAGTCTTACAGTTAATAATTGCATTGCTAAACAAAAATTTGTTTGCTCTCCTCAAAATAATGAAATTTACTTTCTGTTTTCTATCAAATCTCCTTGACAGGCATTTTTCATTTTGTTATTTTATTTTTGTATAGGATGCAGTCCTTTGATAAAACAAAGGCATCAGCCCATAAAGCCTGAATAAACAAGTACTTGCCTTACTTATAAAGGTACTGGCTCTGATCAAGACAGTTGTTTACCTTCTTACCTATTTTTATCTGTCTAGCCTCTGAAACCACCGTCAGGATTACTTCAGAGGATGATATGCATGAGTGTAAATGAAGTGTAGTCTTGTACAGTCTCAGGTCGACCATTTCTGAGATGTGTGGTTAAGCGAAACCCAACAATCAAAGAACACCAGTATCCATGATCTAGTATTCAGATCTGTATAAAAGTAACAGCCCTTCTTAGGATTTGAACCTTATAACTCTCGACTTCGAAAATCTGCTGATTTGCAAAGACGTGATCATCACTAGACCAACCCGGTGGTACCTTCTTACCTTACTGTAACTGTACTTAACTAATATCATTAAATCTTAAACTGGATGATAAATTCTCAGAAAGAACAGTTTCTGTATCAGGAAGACAGTTCATTATAATATCAAGTTCTTCACTTAGGCTTAACTGTGTAACTGGTTGAAGATCGGTAACAGAATTATCTGTGATCTGTCCCTGTACCCCAATGACACTAGCAGATTGTATATTTAAATCATCACCACTTTGTTGCTGCTGCTGCTGAATTGTATTAAGTATTTGCAATTGAGGAGACATTTGGTCTATTTGTACTGAAGGCACACTTAAGTCATTTAGTGGTTGCAGTATATTTTTTGATGATGTAATAATCTGAACCTGCCTAGGATTCAAGTTGTTAATCAGTTGAATATTCTCAGGAGATGTAAGAGGCTGCTGTAGAACACATGACTGATTATTTAGTGCAGGATTCATCTGTAATTTACAACAAAAATTGAAATTAACTCAGATGCATATCACAATATTCAGTTTTGATTAAAAACAGAATAAAACAATAAGATATAACTTTGAAAATAATATGAAGTAAGTTTATTCTTATAAAAATATAGAAATAATTAAATACTTTTTCATTTATTGATTACAAAAATGAAAACTATAATATAAAACAAAACAAAAGAAGAAAAATATTAAATAAAATCTCCAGTAAAACAAAAGTGAACCTAGACATTTTCAAACAACATAGGAAATGGCTCACAAAATAATGAGATAGGAAATAAGAAGCTTGTTCAAAAGACAAATGGAAAATATATAGGAGAAACTTTAATAACTTAAAGGAGAAATTTTCTAATCCAGCTTTCATTTTAAGGACGAGAAAGGAAAACTGGCAGTGAACGACTACGAGAATTGTGAAATCTTGGCCAAATACTTTTAAAAAAATTGCTAAATTGTGTTAAACCTGAATAGAGACTCACTTTCCAAGACCTCAACATAACTAACTCAGAACTACCTAACAAGCAAGAAATACAAAAAGTCATGAAATTCCTCAAGAAAAACAAAACTGTTGGCCATAAAGTAATCATCGCAGAAATGTGGAGGTAAGTTGGATGAGGTTTTCATACATAAACAGAGCACCTTTTACAATTTGGCAGGAGGAGAATATTGTGTGGAATGGAAACTAGCCTAGATCAATCTACTCTACAAGAAGGGTCACAAAATAGACATCAACAATTATAGAGAGATCTAACTATTACCAGTTTTACATAGACTTTTTCTCGAAAGCCTTGCTAAACAAACAAACTCCAGATTGAGAAGAAATTAGGAGAACACCAAGGAGATCCTGAAATACATTAAAATCCAAAAGAAGCAGAATTTATTATGTTGGTGGACTTCAAAAAAGTATATAACTCTGTAGACAAAGAAACATTGCTATAAAAAATGAAAGAAATGGGAGATAACAAAACAACCAAGCTCATAGAGCTAACACATACCAAAAGTTAATTTCGGAGGTGCTCTCTTTGGAATTAAAAACAGGTTTAAGATAAGACCTTCTGGGAAAAGAATGAAAAATGAATAAAGATAAGGACAAAAACAGTGGAAACAAAGTCAGATATCTGGCCTTTGCAGATGATGTGGTTTGCTAGTAGAAAAAGAGGAAGAAGCAATTTAACAAATAGATAAAAACAGGTTATAAAGAGCAGTTCTACAGATATCCTAAAAAAAATCAGAAATTACCCTAAAAAAACATAACCTAAAAAGAAAATTAGAACATAATATGAAAATCTTAAAGTGATGACTTGTTTCAGATATCTAGAGAGAAACAACAAAATACACCAAGCTGGACAAAGCAGCAATATAAAAGACAAGAAACAAATGACTAAAGATGTTTCCTGACTAAAGATATCTTTTTCTTTTTCCTGTTTAGCCTCCGGTAACTACCGTTTAGATAATTCTTCAGAGGATGAATGAGGATGATATGTATGAGTGTAAATGAAGTGTAGTCTTGTACATTCTCAGTTCGACCATTCCTGAGATGTGTGGTTAATTGAAACCCAACCACCAAAGAACACCGGTATCCACAATCTAGTATTCAAATCCATGTAAAAATAACTGGCTTTACTAGGACTTGAACGCTGTAACTCTCGACTTCCAAATAAGCTGATTTGGTAAGACGCATTAACCACTAGACCAACACGGTGGGTTTGACTAAAGATATCTACAATTCAAAGAAACTCTCCAAACTTAGATATTATACCACATTGGTGAGAGACTAGTGGTACTGTATGGAAGTGAAATGATACACCTTATCAATCTGGAAATATTAAAGAAAACAGAGAGAAGAACTCTGAGAACAATCTTAGGCCAAGTAAACAACAGAAGGGTACAGGTTGAAAATCCAACCAAGAACTGCATAAAGAAATAGAAGATACTGAAAAAATAATAGAGATAGATTCCTGGAATCAAGTGTACAGAATATATGAACAGAGACTAAACAAACAAATATTCATTAAACTCGTTAAACGTCATTAAACTTCATTAAACGTTTTTATGTGATTATTGGAACTATAAAAATACGAGCATTATTTCTTCTTTACGTTCAAGTTAAATGAAATATTGTCTAACTACCTAATTTAGCTTATATTTTCATAACTGACATCACATATCAAAGTAAGAGTGCACAAAATTATTGGATTTCCATGTCAATGCACTGGTTTCAGTTTTTTCTTAAGGAAAAATGCACTGAGTGGATAGCTTTCCCTTCTGACAAAGTTTGAATTAACTTCATGGTTGAAAAAGTAGACAGGTACTACACAAAGCCGGGCTTTATCTACTGTAATTTTTATAATTTATGTAGATAATCTTGAATGTTGTGTTGGCACTGGCATTAGTTTGGGAAAATATGAAGAAATTTAATTACTCAGACTATAACAGTAGGGTTTTGCTGATCAGAGTATGACGCCTGCAAGGCCCTATGGATTACAGAGAACTTATTACTGGAAATGTAAAAAATATAAATACTAAGGTATCAATATTAAAAAAAGTGGGTTTAGTTAATGTAATACACAATGATATTTTTAATATGTTTGGAAGTAATAGTCTATCCTAAATTATTTAAATTATTAATTATAAATTACTAATCATAAATTATTTGAAACAATATAATTTTTTAGCTCCATTTAAAAAAAAAATAAAATGTCACTTTTTATCACATTGGGCTACTGTTCTATGTAGTGTAGTGCACTTTCTAAAAACATTAGTCCATCTGAGTGCATCATTTTTGTCATTTACTACTTTCCTTCCTTTTGCTACCTCAGTCACTTTTTTTAAATGATTGTATACCATTCTTATTATGTCATTGTCAGTATTAATTCCTTCTAAAAAAACAGGAATTTGTTAATTTCTTTTTCGATGAGTTTTTGGAAGCTGGTAATTTTTTGCACTAAAACAGTAAAACACTATCATCATAAACAGTTATCACTCTTTGGTCCCTGAATAAGACCAGTGTCATTTAGTGGTAGAAATGTCAATGCTGTTACAGAGTACTTCCTCATCTGGATGTGATGGAGCATTATCAATTAAAAGTAATACCTTGCATGTTCTTTCATTTAAGAACTTTTTAACTGGTTTTATTTATACCAGTTTTAATTTCATATTTGGTTTCTTTATCAACCAATTTTTAAATTTTATTACAAATATCAGAAAGTTTTTAATGTTAACAGAAAGTTTTTCGCTGTTAATAAGTAACTGTCTAATGCCATATCTTTTTTATTCTACTTGTTTAACCAACCATTGCTGGCAGTGAAAACTTTCCTCTTCCTGAAATTAGATGTTGAAAGTACAGCAGGCTTTTCCTGTAATGCTGATCTAGAAATTGGCAAACTTTTTCATGAATGGAAGAAATCTATACATATAATGTCTCACTTATTTTTTCAAACCCATTTTCCTTTATATATGATCTGAACCTAAAAGCACTTTCTGAAAATTTTGCATTTATCTATGGATTTTAGTTAGTCTAATTTTACAGTTAATGGCAATGAAATGTGTTTTCTTTTTTAACTTATTTAAAATTAAATAACAATACAGACCAAAAAAAAATGTTCAATTTAAATTCACTAAGAGTAAGCAAGTACACTATAAAAACACTCACAAAGGAGAATAAATAACTGAAGTGCATTAAATTGTGTTCAAAAATGGCATACAGTAACCCACTGTAATGGCAAAGAACAATTGAGAGTTACTATTTGTATCACTAAGTGGATGCTATAGTAACAAAATTTCTTAGAAATTCTATTGAGTCAGTGTTCACAAAAGATTTTGATTAACTCATTTCCTGTAAAATATGTTCAGACCCTAAATTAAACTATTTAATAGAGTATTCTATTATAGCCTTGCAATAAAATTCAGTTTTAGTTAGAAATAGACAGTGAAAAGTCTGAAATCAAAATGCAGTATAACAATAAACCTATTAAATGTATTTTATGATACTGAAAAAATAATCTGTTAATAGTATACATTGTAACATATGCTCATCACAACTGCACAATATTCCTGCTTTATGGCCACGGTTACCAACATTGAAGTAACTATGTTTGTTACCGACTTAAAAGAATGCTATAATATTTTTGTAAATATATTCCATCAAATCTTAAAAATATTAAACCTTTTAATTAGGAGAAGAGATTATTCAATTATTAATTCAACAAACTGATGCTCATTCAGCCTTACAAGTGATTTTAGTCTTCACACAAGGCAATACAGCAGTTGCATTGCAACATAAATGGATCATGCAAAAGAAATTACTTAAAATAATTACACAAACATAAAAAAAAAATAAAAATAATGATAATAGACAAAAATTGTTAATAGATCAGTGTGTTAATCTTTAATAGTTAGGTCCAAAACATAATTTAAATTATATTTTGTATTAAAACCATAATTAATATACACAAAACAAGATTAATTTTTAAAATATAAATACACCATGTTACCTGCTGTATAGGTAAGGTTGTGTTGTACATTTCAGGTATATTGATTTGTTTATGTTCAATAGGACTATGCACTGGTGCTGGTGGTGGTGAATAAATAGCTGGGTTGTAACTAGATGTGCCCGCTCCATACACAGCTTTTGATGTCGATGGCAAACTACAGATTGTTGATGGGCTAGCAAAAACTGATGAATAAAAGAGAATGCAGTAATAATTCAATAAAAAAATTTACACACTGAAATTAAATATTGTAAAAGGTTATTACTGAACAACAAATATCAGGAGGAATAATTACTATTAACTTTTTATTACCGACTAATGAACACAAGACTTTTTTTTACTACCTCTAACATATGACATTAACCCAACAACCTAAAATACCAAGAACTATATACAGAGAGCATTAATTTTATATTTCAATATCAAACAAAATTAAGTTTATTATAATCATCCTTATTACTACAATCCCTTATCATTAACAGCATAACTTTCTGAATAACAATAATCACACAAGGGGCAACTGAAATGTAACAGAAGAAGAAAAGGTTGCACAAAGCAACAGGTGCTGCAATCTTGCAGTTATGGAATTGCAAGTTATGAAATGCACAATTGTTATGGAATGAGTACTCTTGCTATGTCAATGCATCTAATAATGTGCAGTGGTTGAATTTTAACAGCAGAAAAAGTGAACATCTAAAAGCAATTTATGATGGATTTATTGAACTATGAGTGTGTGAGCAATAAAATTTTATGCATCAGAAGCTTGAAAAATAAATATCGAGCATGAACCTCGCAGTGGTTGAGCAGTTTCAGTGACTGATGACAAGCACCAAAAGGAGGTTGCTTGAATCAGTTCAAAACAATTGTCAGATCACTATAATTCAACACCACCTAGAAGGTATATTGAAAGAATGAGTAGAACACATTGCTGCACAATTGGGCTTATGTAAAATTTGTTTGTGGTGGGTGCTCTTGTGAAGTTGAAATTTGTTCCTATTCCAAACATGCCACTCATCAAATTTGGTGCCTTGTGATCTTCAATCTTACTTCAATTAAAGTTAAGGCCATGAATCCAGGAAACACCATCAGCATTTTTCACTGATGGAATGTGAAAACTGGTTTACCATAGGGAGAAATAAGTAGCTGTAAATGATGACTACATGGAAAATGAATGTTAAGTTTTTGTAATAAATAGAATGCACTTTTATGAATGTTTGTTTCATTTGACTATCTCTTTTCACTTGCGAGTTATAAGCGACTGTGCATTACATTTTAGCCATGCTTCATATAAGCCATACTGATTTGTCTGTTAACAGTTTTCTGATTAGTATTAGATAGAGGAAATGAAACAACTAATAAGGCGAGTGTATTTTATATTTATAGTAACCATAATGCTAATTCTACACAAATTTCAATAAGTTGAAATCATACGAAAACTAATTACCACAAGTACACTAAAATATATGTAGATTCTTGAAACAGAGAATGATTTGAAAAACTCTGTTTTTTTTTTGTATGTGTCAAAATTAAAAATACAGTATGTTTTTGACACCTGTAATTTCAGTAAAAATTTTATACATACAACTCCTCTGGAGACCTATATTTCATTCAATAAATTCAAGAGTCAGAGAATAATGCAAGACGTAAGCTTGACAAGACATAAGCTTTAGAAATTAAGGAAAAATCTAATCAAAACTATTGTTGTATGCTGCGCAATACAACAGAAAGTACATAAGTAGTCACACTCCCAAACACATTGACACATTAATCTGACATCCTTTGCACATTGCATGCAGTGACTTATTAAATGTTTACAGATTAAAATTGAAATAAATTTTAAATTTCAAAAATGAAAAGTGGTTTGAAATTTACATACAAACATTAATAATATTCATATCTTCATCAATATAAATACATATTCTCCAGTACATAACTTATGTGTACTGGGTTAAGTTAAACAGTTGTTAAACAATTGACCAAAATTGAAGTAGAAAACCAAATACCACAAAAACATAGATTTCAGCAAACATTGATTAGTAACATGTTTTGGTACTGTCATTATGCACAGATATATCATAAAAAAAGCAATTAATATAATCATGTGCAAGACTGCAGAGCAGAAAATTTGACTTTATTGACAAAGCTCAGAATTATCATAATGCATAACACTAATTTTTAAGCAGACCTTGCAATGTACAAGTACATGAACTTTTTCATGATAAAATTTTATGCTGATGACTTTGAAATCATTTGGAAAAAAAGGTGAACTCAGGCATACAACTAAGACAAAATGTACTTGTGATTTAAGCACAACAAAGATTTCATTTATGAATATGAAAAAAAACCATACTAATTTTCAAGTTATATAGCAGAAATTTTGTTATCAAAATTTTTACATAAAAATTAGAGCTTTATGGAGTAAAATCTTTAATTTAAGGGTTAGATAATTCCTTTGTTATAATCTATCTCTTAAGTACTCCATTTCAAAGAAAACTGGCAATTTAGAAGAACCAGTTACAATAAATTTTTAAAAAAATAAGGGAAATATATCTGAAATTATATAAAAGGTTAGTTGTTCTAGTTCTGTACAGAATGAAACATGGGTGCCAATTAAACAACAGGAGGCCAGAATTCAATCCTCTGAAATTATATTTATATGCTACATGAAGGATTAAATAAACAACAAAGATAACAAAAAAAAAGAAGTAATTAAAAATGAATATTTAATAGAATTGCTTAACCATATCCAAGTATAAAACAGAACTATGATGGTATCTTTTATTCATGGAGGCAATTCATCTATTACACAGACATGATCCAGGAAGATTATAAAGTGGATGATACAAACAGGTTACAATAAACATAGTAATGTTTGAAGAAGATAGGAATGAATATGGAATGATAAAACAAACCTATTTTAATACTTCACACTACACAACATTCATAAAAACTGTGCAAGTACAACATGAAAACTCATTTGTAAAATTAGTGTACAAGGGATTAGTGTGATATTTTTTGTTTTGCTAAGGGTACAGTAATACAGAATAATTTTTGTAAAAATGAAAAAAAAAATGATTGTAGCTATTATTATTCCCTACTGAGTAAATAATAATGACTCATTTCATTTAATTATTATGAAATGAATACTGAATGAAATTCCTTTAAATCAAATAATTTTATTTACTACTTCGGCTAAAGATCACTGCTTGAATGATAAGTTGGTTGAAAAAGTGTTTAAAAATACTTTCATGGGTAAAAAAAAAATCAAATAATTTTTTAACTGAAAATGCACAGTACTTTTCTCTTATTAGCTAAACATGATTGTAACAAATAAAATTAACATACCATTTATCTCATATTTAAGTAGCTGAGCATCACCCATCTGCGCAGAATTCTGTTGCATACCTATAAATAAACAATAAATATTTATAAAGCTGTATATAGAAAAATAAATGAATAATTTATTAAGTGAACATGCACAGGAATTATATTTAAGAGTTTTATTGTGTTTTAATATTTTAAAAAAATATTTTTTCTGATGTTTTAATATCATAACAATTTTCAAAAAATTTTCTTTTTCTCATTCAATGGACAAGACATTTTTTTGTCACTGAACTGTGAGTCTTTTAAATGAAAATCAATGTTAATTTTCTTTAAAAAAATTCAGTTAATAACAGGATGGAAAAAGGATTGTGAAGGAAAGTAAACTGCTGCAAATCAACCATCAGTTTGTTATAACTTTTTATTATTTGTCGCTTAATAAAACAGCTGGACAGACAAGCATAAAGTCAATGTTTATTATACAAGTCTAGAAACCAGAGTACAGAAACCCCCTCAACAACTCTTCCAGATAGAATACTGTAACTTTCAGGACGAGAAATATATTCAACATCTTCTTGCAGGGTGCTCTGGGGGTTATAACTCTTAATATTTTAAATGGTAACACCCTTTGTATCATTTTAAAGGTCTCTTTTAAGACAAGAAAAATGGTAAAAATAAAAAAGCTAGTATGATGTCTGTACGTCAATGTATGTTAATTTTTTAAACAATTACAAAAAAGGTAAAAAAACGCTTTGACATTATTACCTGAAACTAAATTTTAAAAATCCAGTTAAAAATTATATAAAAACACCCAGAAAACAAAATATGAAACATAAATATAAAACCTACTAGAATAAAAAACAAAAACAAAATAAAAACGTAAAGTAGAAATTTAAAAACAAGATTAAAACTCAAACTAAAATACTAAAAACAAGAACAACAAAATAAAAAACAAACTAAAACGTTAAACACAAAAATGTACAACTATCTTACAAAAAATGTAGAAAACTTTAGTGTTTGTAAAATACTAATAGCTCAAAAGAAATAAAAATACCCGGTCCAAAACTTCTATATTATTACCCAGGATTTGACAAAAATTCGTAGGCAATTTAAATTTACAATGCAAAATTTACATATGCAATCCACAAGGATGTGGTGCACAGTCAAGCGGCACTTGCAATGTACGCATATTTGTGCATTTTCTGCTAACATCACATACCTGTGAGTAACACATTCACTTGTGTGTTGCGATAGCTCAACTCGGCGATTGGATTGTAGATTTTGGTGATGAGATAGGATGTCTGGAATAAAATTTTTCTAAGGCTTGGAGAGCACTACACGAGTCGCTACAAATTAGCAATCTTAGGGTGACAATCAGCAAGATTAGGTGACAAAACTTTTGTTTTTATTTAATTGGAACAAAAACAATTTTTTATGTTAAAAATAAATTGAATTAAATTAAATTTTATTTTAAGATTTAAATTTTAAATAAATGTTCTAACATTTTTTTAACATAAAAAATGGTTTTTAATTCAGTTTAATTTTCTTTCATATATTTTATTATTTGAACTTAATAAATTTAGTAATTTTCAAAATCCAAACTTTATCCCCCATTCCCATTTTAAGTATGGAATCATAAAAAAATTTATGAATACCATTTTTCTTGACTTAAAGAGACCTTTAAAATGATTTATTGCTCAAAATGTGTAAAACATTACTATTTAAAATATATGAGTTACAAACCCTGGGCTATCCCTAAAGAATGTATAGAGATTCCATTTCTCGTCAAAAGGTAAAGAAGCTGACTGATAAAGTAACAGTGTTTATTTGGAACAGTTTTAAAGTTGTTGAGGGATTTCCATAATTCTGACTCACACTATTGTAATGCAAAACCAAATTCTACTGTTTTCTAACAAATGGCTGAGATCCTACCAGTTCTAATAGTAATTCTTTTTTCCTTCACAACCAATTTTTTAATTGTTAATTAAAATTAAAAAACTTTGAAATAGTGATGTAAAAACACAAGAGCAGAAAAGTTACCTGTTTTTACTGAAACAGCAATTTTTAAAAAACCATCACACCAATACAAACAATCAGAAAAAAACAAACATTTATTCTGAAATATACTACAGACTAATTTTGTTATATAATCTTAATGAAATTATGGATTTTTGAAATTTGACTGGGAAAACAGGGTTTCCCAGATTCCTACAGATTTTTTGTTATAAAACTATAGTCCGTATGATTACGAAATATACTGATTTAGTTAATAGAAATTTACTTTTGTTTTATATATTTACAGAGGTGGATTATTTGATTACTTATGAATAAAACCATCTAGAAATCTAGTGATTTACAATGAGCTATGGTTTTGACATCCTCTAACTCTGTCAAATGCATAGTTAAAGTCATAACTTTAAGGAAATAAACTAGGAGAGCTCGATAACATAAATAAGAACTATCATTTTGTTAGCAATACAACAAATAAGTTTTTATTGTGGTGTTATTATTGTACCTATACGTACTTTAGATCATATGTTAACTAATAAGATTCTGAATGACTAAATAAATTACACAGGTAACCTTTTCATTATTTGTGGACAATTAAAGATGAATAATAATTATAAACTTTTATTATGTATATTTTATTTTAAGATTCAATGACTGGTATGAAAGAAGTAATAAAATCTAACAGAATCTTGGAGGCAAGTTCATTTTCAATATATTTATTACAGCATTTCTTAATAGCCAAAATTAAGAGGAAATTTTTTCTACTCCTTGTTAATCAGAAACGTGTAAGTAAACAAAAAAAAAAGATATCACGCTAATACTGTAAACCATTATAACATAACCATAAAAATATAATAAACACTCTAGTAGCAGTAAAGAGAAGAATGTAAAGGAAAGAAAAGGAAGAATGTACATAAAAATTAAATATTAAACATATAATTTGAATAATTAAATTCACTTCAATTTAATTTAATTAAAAAACAGAATCTTTTTGTTTTATAAAAAAAACACTATATATTGTTTAATTCTATCAATAAATGTAATTACACAAAATTTACTGTAATCACAAATATAAAAATCAAACACTTAAGCTAAAATGTTCTAGTAACACCATGCATGTGAATAAATAAAAAATCTAAACAAATCTTTTCTGTAAGAGAAAAATTAATAAAAATATTAGCAGATAAAGACACGTTAGGATTAAATAAGTACTAAAAAAAAACCAATACATATAAAAAACAAAAAACTATACGAAAATAATTTTCCATATTAAATATTTAATAAAAAGTTATTTTGTTTAAACATACTAATGATTAACACAACATCTAAATACAAAGCATCAGAAATATATATTCTAACTTTTAAACAACAGGTGCAAAAAATTACATAAGTAGCTGTTAACAAATAAAAAAAAAATAAAAAAAACCACCACCATACAAATCACATACCTTTTTGTTACAATTACTGTAGTATGAAAGAAATCACTTCTTCAAATCAGAATGTTTTCGGTTAAAATTATAACATTTTCTCATTTGTTTAAGTTACTGATCACAATTCACACAGTATTTCATTATAACCTAAACTTGAGGAATTTAAATTGCAGGAAGGGAAGAGCAACAGCACGAGTATTAGAAAACACACAGAAAAAACTAAAGAAGTTGATAACATCCAGTGAATGTTAAAGTTTCAGTGGTATAACCATTGCATAAAACTAGTATAAGTATTTACGCTGTCAATGCTAATTCATTTATGTTAACATAAATATGTAACCATATTTATATTACATATAACCATATACAATACTGTAAAAAGTCTGTCCATTACAAAGTCTTGAAAAAACTGATTGTCATATACTGTTAATCATTAAGACTCAACAACATCCTTGAGAACAATGACTAAAGTTCTCAACTATTCATTGTATAAGGTCTACCTTACTATTCAAAATTTCTAAAAACAAAAAAAAACCATGATTCTGTAACGGTACTTCTTCGATTTAGTTTGAAATATGGAAATATTCTTAAGGAAATAAATCTCTTTTGGATTGCAGTATTATTGATCCTGTAAAAATAGAATTTAAATTTTCTTGCAAAATAATTTCTATAAGTATCTGCCTTTCATTGACTTGTCTTATTTCACATCACTCTCTGCACAATGAAGTAGAGTAAATATCATGTAATCGAGCTTCTTAGAAATTTCCACATAATGCTTATCACCTGAAATGTCACTTGGAGAATTTTTCCACAGTGAAAAATGAAGAAAATCATTTTATTAAAACTATGGATGCAATCACCCAAACCATATCTATATGATTAATGCCAATTCTATGGATTTGGGGATGACATGGAAGGAGTTGAATCTACTTGATTGTGGTTTCAGCCAAATATCAGATTATTAATTTATTTAATTTTATTAAAATTTCTACAGCAAAAATTTAATTGCTTTGATATGCAATAAATCATTGCTGCTACCAATAGTGGTAGTTGTGGACTCATGTATTTTTATAGGCATCCTTCACCAAATCCAGTATCGCAATTGTTGTTCACTTCTCCAATTTTTGAAATTCATCTAACTCATCTCTCATTTCATAATAGGTTCTCAGCAATAAACTTCTAACTCATAAATGTTGTTTTGAATTACGTATCTTTGATATTGAACCTACTGTTTTATCATTCAGGATTTTTGTAATATTTTGAAGAACACATTTACATTTTCTGTTACAGAACTTTGCAAAGTACACATGTTCAACAAAATTATTAGCAATAATAAAGAAAATTCACATAAAAATGATTATTATCCCAGAACCATATCTATAGTAGTTTTATGAGAAACCTCAGGTGAAAACCAATAAATTAGGGTAAAAACCCTTTTTTATGTTTGATGTACAATAACTTTATTAATATACGAGTAATAAACAAATAAAACCTTTAAACAAAACTTGTAGAGAATATAATTCTGAACAAAATAGTGTAAGATAAGTTGAGTAAAACAAAAAAAAAATTTGAATTTTATTTACAAAAACAGTACATGAGATCCAAGTGCATTATACCAGTTGTGTATAAAATACCATGTGTTAAAAAATGAGCCTGCCATTTTCAACACATTTCTTGGCATGCTTCTGTTGCTCTTTCTAGTTCTTCAGGGCTGTCCTTGTTTAGCTGCAACTATAATTTTAACAATTAATCCCCCACGAGAATGTATTTTTGTTTTGTATACAATATTTTTCATCCATCCCCAGATGCAAAAATCTAAAGGTGTTAGGTCAATCAATTGTGATGGCCGGGAATGTGAACTGCCATGAAAGATTCATTTCTCAGGAAAATAATGATTTAAATGAGTGGAAACGGCACAAGAGAAGTGGGGAGGCGCGCCATTGTCCTGGAAGAATACTTTGCATCTCAGCGCTAGAGGAGCATCTTCAAGCAGCTGCAGCAATTCTAACTGAAGTAAAAGCAAGTAGATCTCAGCATTTAAGTAGCGAGGTAATATGAACAGTCCAAACAGCTGACTGTGAAGAAGGCCGCACCATGCATTAATGCTAATTTGGTGCTGAAAATTGCCTCCCACCAATTCATGAGGATTTACTTCTGCCTATGTGTACTGGTTATGTTAAGTTGTTGACATGATCTTGAGTGAATTTGTTTCATCATTAACAAAACATACTTATACAGTTGTCCAATTTGTATTTACCAATTGCTATCTCCAGGGTGTAGATGATGAACTGGCTGCTTATAATAAGGAAAAAACTTGTTCTGTTTAAGTGTCTACTGAAGCATCGAATGTGAAACTCTGATACGCTTAGAAAAGTCATGTACTGATGTCTGAGCTGCATCGATAATAATTTCATCAGTAACAGTGTTGTGTTGGGACAGATCGTTCATAGCTGGTACAAATACTAGGTAGTGAACTTGTTTCCTAAAGATTGCAAAAAATCAGAAATGCATTATTGATGTGATGATTGCATTGTTGATCAGCTGCTGTTGTTATTTTATTGCCAGCTTTCAAATAATTTATTATTTGTCATTAATAATAACAAAAATTATTATCTAAGTAATTTTTATTTATTTTACAATTGTGTAATTTTCATTTTTTTTTAATTTTTTAACAGTAAATTTTGTTTTTAACATTTTTCACTTCACCAAAAATGAACTTGGTTTCTCTTTATATTAAATTAGTAATTTTCTAGCAAATGTAGTAATGTACAGTTTCTAAATAAAATTAGAATTTTTCTAACTTTTCTTTGTTTTATTCAACTTATCTTACATGATTTTGTTCAGAATTAAATTCTCTATGTTTACCATTTAATTTACCCATTTAACAATGTTATTGTACATCAAACATAAAAAAAGGTCTTTTTACCCAATTTATTGGTTTTCACACCTAATTCCTCAAAAACTACTGCATATACGGTTCTGGGAACATTTTATTCAACTTTACAGATTAAAAACCATAAGAAATCACTAATTCTGCCCCTTAATTAATATACTAAAAATTTCAGTACAACCTCAGTTCACCGGGGGTAGCTGAAATCCGAGCAAAATCTTTCACTAGCTACAACTCGCAAACAAAATATTTTAGGAAATATGTTTATATGAACTTTTTCATGAGTAAAATAGGTTTTAAAAGTTCTGGTATTATGAACTTCGTGATACACCCTATAAACATAGTCTGAAATAATTTATACAACTTAATACCACAAACCCTTCTTATCAAAAGCTATTGAATATAGTTATTAAGTGCGTATCATATAGTAGATAACCGATTTAATCACTGTGTGTAACTATACACTGGTTTTGTTAAAAAGGCTATTTATTTATTTCCAAATTAAGAAGATTATGCACCATCTTCTTCAATTTTATTTTTATTAACGCTTTAGTTCAACTTTTATTTTATAGTTTGTTATTTTTAGTGAATAATTTATCCCTTAAAATTTAGTATCCATGGACTCTAATTTAAATTTACATGAGTAAATTTTGTGCGAGTCCATGGATACTAAATTATCTTAAATTACTTCAGCCAAAATGTAAGACATTATAAGGTAAAAATGGACCATATCAAAAATTAAATAAAACGTATAGTATAGTTTAATATAAAATAATTTATTTCTATTACAAAGAAATTAAAATTATTTATATTTTTAATTAATATTTTAAATGCAATATTAAAAAAATCCAAATGTACGAAATTAGCTTGTTAATTAAAAAAAAAACATTAATTTTTGGAATCTGCTATTTAATCTAAGGTGCACTTGATAAATGGTATTTTTGTAAAATATAAGTCTTCTTATTTTAATTGACACTTAATTTACACCTACTTAGTACTGAAAAAAGTCAGCCATACCTGCTTTCTCACAGAGTAAGAAGTTTACAGTTTAGAACATTATTGAAACAAATATTTTTCATATAAAATTTAACAGAAATATAACAATCAAAATACAATATGATTAAAATAGTCTTCATATTACACTACAATAAATTACAGTAACTGGCTGATTGGTCAATCACTTAGTCTCAATGTACAACTAAATGGACATTATTTCTATTATGTCTTATACTACCACTGTTCTATTTAGTTTAATAAAAAATAAACCAAATTTTTTATTTTTAAAACTTCATAAATATATAGGAGTGTTCATTACAATTGCAATAATGCTCTTAAACTTTACGACAGTTTATATTGCTTGCATAATTGCTGTACACTGGAAAAAAATTTGCAAAAGGCAAAAAACAAAACAAGTTTACAAGTGGGACAAGCATCTTTAAGCATCATGTTAGTATTGATTATGATATTCATGAAGTGTGTCCATCTACTTCTACAATGACAAAACCATTAATATGCTTGATGCAAAAGAAGGATGTCCACCACAAAAATTATGTCAAAAACTGAACATATCGGTGGAAAGTTGCTGCAGTGTTCTGCTCAGTAATCTGAAAGTGCATTATGTTTTTCATGTACTGTTCTAAAAATATTGTGAGTATATTGATTCATGGTGGTCAAGAATCTTGCATGACAATGTGACATCTCTAGAGAGAGCATTTCTTGACTCACAAGTTTCCTTGTTCGAAATTGAATTTGAAATGAAATATATAAGCACAGTAATGGTATAACTGTCAATCTGATTGAAAAATGGAAGGCAAGTACGAAGAGTAGGTTCCAGGAATGATTTTAAGAACTTTATGAAAATAGTTAAAAACAAGTATTTGTTTGAAGTACATTATTTTGTAGGGATGTAGTTCTTTTAATGACCACTTTTTTCTAAAACAAACGTATTCCATGAACTTTCTGAAGTTACCTCATATATAAATTAGGAATAATAAACATAAATAATCAGTAACTACATCACTAAAAACAAAGAAAGGAATAAGTCTAACAAAAAACTAAAACAAATTTAATAAAGTTAAGATTTATCAAATAAGAATAGTACATTACTAAAAACATGATAATGTTTGTCTATGTTCTATTAGAAAAACAGCTAGCCTCCATGTGAAAAGCCCAACTTCCATGTCTATGTCAAACTACAAGTAGATGTGGAAGGAACAGATGATCTACTCATTCATTGGTCACTGTCAGCAAGCAACCTTATGAAATTTATCTATTTATTTAGTTCAAAGCAGACAATAATTATGGTTCATCATGGAAAGTCTGAACTTATGCAACAAGACTAGTTATTGACAGGAACTCTGAACTATTAGTAATTAACAGGAAATGTGTCAAATTAACATCAAATTCAGTAATCTACATAATGAAAATTTTTAGAAAATTAATAAAGTTGATAGAAATACATATAACCGTGAAAATGATACAAATAAGTGTATAATTTCACATTTTAATACAATACAAAATTACTTCACATCTATATAAAAAAATGTTGCAACAATTCACAAGAATTGTATTTAAGAAGTAATTTCTCTCATGGGAGTTGGCGTAGATACAGGAGATAATGGTTGACTATTTTTCTGAGCTCATTAGTTTAACATCAATAAGCTAATTTTAAATACTGCTTAACAGTATAGTCTTTCATTTGACTGTTACTGATGAAAAACGTTGGATTCTTGTATAACATTTCTTTATATATGCAACAGCCACAAAAGATAAACCAAGAAAGTTTTAAAACATTTTTCTAAATATGTAGTGCTGGACTCCGTAATCAGGACTGATCTGACATCTTGATGAAAAGTTAACTGCAAAGCAATAACCATCATTGCACAAGTCTAATATAAAATTCATTAGAAATTATGTTGTTCTAATTAAAACAAATGATGGGATGGTATTGTATTGTATGCAGCTGGGTTTCAGTCAACAAACAAGCAAGATCTATTTCCAAGCAACTTCCATGTATTCTAAACATGAAACTAGTTTTCAAGAGGTAAAAGTTACAAATTAAGAGATTACATGAATTGGCAGCACAATAATATGTCAAAGATATTGTGAAACTTAGCTCTGAAATAAGTTCTTATTTTTTAATGAAAATTGAGTTTTATAAATTTTTTCTTGGAATAATGCTATATTAAAAAGCTGAAATTACATTTTGCGTTAAAATTGTCCTAAAAGAAAAAAAAAAAAATTAGTACAATAGTCCACTAATAACCAACTCCCATTCGATTATTTTAACCAAATGATTATGAACTAACATAAATAAAATATTCAAGTAACTGTGGTAATGACAATAATTTAAGGTAAATTCACATTTTGTTAAAATTTATTTACACAATTTGTGATAATTCCAATAATTTGAGATTTAATGACGCATGAATGCAATTTCACATAATTGTGTATCCCGGAAATAATAATTATATTCTTAATTTATGGAACAAAGTTAAACAAAAACCAAATAAATCAAATGCTGATAAGAAAAACATCCTTAAAATAACAACAAATAGCATGAATATAACACAAAAATCAGATATATTACTTGAATAATATATCTATCAAAACTATAACAATAAAAAAAGAGTAACAACAATAACAAAGAGAATGCAGATAATATAGGAACTCATTACAAACAATGAAAGCACCATAGGATTATATATTATTAAATAACAAAAACCACCACTAGAAGTTACACTGTAATAATTATAAAATAATCAAATTAATAGATTAAAACTATTAAAATTCTAGATTTTAGTAAAACAATGTGCACATCAACAATTTCACTTAAATTAACTTATTTAAAATCAATTACAAATTAAATAAATAAAAATGATTAAAATTATATGTATTGACAAAGTTTTTATAAAGAGAAGTTTCCAAAATATTGGAACACAAATTAAATATAGAGTATTTATGAAAAAGAGTTTAAAAAATTTGATTAGATGCAGGATTCTGTTCTTTAAAATTTATGCCTACAATTAACCCTTTCATACGACCTTGAATGAAAGTTAAAACTGATTAAATATAATATAAATGTATATTTATATTTTAATCCAAGCCTCCTGCACTTGTAGAATTCCTTGTCTTACCTCAACTATATGAATGCTGAGGCAGAAAATGGATGATATTATTTCCCCTCAATGGTTTTTCATTTCTTTATAGTAACTGTGTCTGTGCTGCACTAGAAATTTCATTTCTGAAAAGATTTATGGAAGAAGAGGAGACCAATTGTGTGGTTACAAAACTTAGATATTATACTTCTTGATATTAGGACTAAGTGAAATCTTATATTTTTAATTTGTAAAATAGAGTTTAAATCTGATGAGTTGTTATAAACCTTGTGTACTTTCCTTCTAATATTACCATATAAATTGACAATATAGTGATTCATCATACTTCAAATATTTTGTGCAAACCTCACTCATGTGAAATTAATTTCTTATAATTTAATATTTCCAGCTGATCTTTGTGGCAGAGTGGTAGTGGCCTCTGGCTCTCACCTGATCAGGCAGGCATTTATTATAAAAAATTCATTTATTATCATCAGCAGCTATTACAGGATGCCAGTCAGAATAAAGAAATTAATTACTGTTGGGGTAAATCTTTTTCAAGTCGATTACAGACATTCAATACACACCTATTCATTGTTAAAAGGGAATAGACTGTCACAAAAATATTCTATTTTCATAACAACACAGTTTGACAAAGGTGCTTAAAATGGTATGTAAAAACACCATTCAACAAAAACTTTGTAGGAAAACTAATCCTTTCAGAAGTAGTAGATTGATGTAAATTAAATTATACCTCTACTTTGCATTCTTATTAGTGAAAACAAACAGAAATTTTCAAAATCAAGAAAAAAATTGGTGGATTTCCGAAAACAATAGAATCTTTCAGATTCATTATGTAAAACCCGAAAAATTAGCAACTACGACAAAATATATTACATCTGTAAGTCCTTTTATAATTCTTTTTTAAACTTTTTTTTTTTATTAAGTATTTTGATAAATTTAATGAGTATACATCACACTGATTTAATATATTTCAACATGATCTGTCCAATAAGACAGGTAAATTAAGCCTACAAAGAAATAAGTAATAAACTTACAAAAGCTACTAGTGATTAATAATAAAATATCTTAGTTATAATACAAAACAAAAACAAACTAAAATCTAAATAATAAAAGTAACAAACTAAAATCTAAATAATAAAAACAAATAAATGAAACTGTACAATGTTTCAGATAAAGTTATCAAAATAAATTACTAGAAAATGAAAGAAGCAGTACATGAAAGTAAAGCTGAGAAATACTTTAAATACTTAAAACTGAGCTGAATAACAAAAAATATTATGTAGTTCCAACCAACCCTTAATCGAACAACCTGATTTAATTGATAGCACAGTGCACAAGTGTTAGTAATATTTTAATGAATAACTACAACTGGGCAAGTTAAATTCTTTTATTGAAAAAATTAAAAAATTGTGTATTAGTATATTTTGTATAGTATTGGGTATTGTATTACAGTAACAAATGATGAAATTCCAACTTTAAAAAATAGCAAACATTAAAAAAATGTTGTCAGATAATTGCAACAATGACATGGATGAAATATAAAATCCAGATAATAAAGAAATTGAAAATAGATGAACTGGGATGGCACCATGACTTCCAAATACGAATAATTTGAAAAAAATGGCAGTGATGGGCTATTAGAATGTAAGGGAATAAAAAGAAACAGAAATAAAAACAAAAAAAAAGCATAGGTACAGATACATAAGAAGGATGTAGAGGTGAAAAAACATTTTTACATATGAAGTGTTTACTTTGAACAGCAGTTAAGTAGAACTCACTATGCTCCCAAAACTTGAAAATTTACAAGACTATGTAGCACATTAAAATATTTTAGAAATTCACAAACTTTCATAAACAAAAATAAATTTACGAAAAATTAGTATGAATAATTTGCCATTATTGTATAGATTTTTTATGTCAAAATGGGACAATTACAAAAATGGTTTAAACATTAACTGAAGTGTTTTGTTGCAATACCTTAATAATAAACAATAGTGTAAGTAAAATTATTCTTTTGTTAATAGGGAACAAAAGAATATTTTATAAAATATTTACAGAATATTTTATCTAATGTAATTTAATGAAATGACACAAGTTAAATGTATGTATGTACTTATTGTGTCAAATGCACTCTAATATAAAGCAAGGTATTAACAAAGACAATTAACAAGGTCTACACAAGAAGGAGGTTAACAAGGAGTATTCTTCAAGAATCCATACATAGTGATTTTGGGTCTGTATAAATTAGTTTGTCATTTTTTTATTTGGGTTGGAAGCCTAGCTTTACAGGTAAGACATTTCAGCTATAAAGAAGACTGCACAACCACAAGACAGGCAGCCCTCCTCCCATCATATATCAAGAATCTACAGGTTCTCAGAACTGGCATCCTCAACATGGAAAATATAGTGGAATCAAAGCTGCATCCACATGGGGGAAAGGGATTAATCATAAGGAAAAGGTGGATGGCGAGAAACTGCAATATAGACCATCAGAGATTACCCAACGGGTTAATCTAGCGGTGAACACGCCTTCCCAAATCAACTGATATGGAAGTCTAGAGTTCCAGCATTCAAGTCCTAATAAAGGCAGTTACTTTTATACGGATTTGAATATTAAATCATGGATACTGGTTTCTTTGATGGTTGGGTTTCAATTGAATCACACATATTAGGTATGGTCAAACTGAGACTGTACAAGAGTACACTGTACAATCCCATATCATTTTAAATTATAAAAAAATAAATTATCATTAAACAGAATAATTAATTCATTCAATTAATTATTGAATGATATTTATAATTGAATATAAATTCAATTAATTTATATTAATTTTTCTACATTAAAAACAAAACAAGGCAGCCAATTTAAAAATAAATGAAACATAACTCTTTTATTGTAATGTTTCACTGGAAGGAGTATCTGCATCCAGTATACTGCATTTTTTTAAAGTATCACAACTAATCTGAATACCGTTATATGTAATTATTGCCTCCAGTGGTCGCATATAGCTGCTACCAAAATGATACTTATCTTATTTTGAACAATAAACACTTTTAATCAGAATAAAACTGAACTCAAAATACAAATCTTTAAATAATTGTATTAAACATCTTTTGGTCATCAATTGAAAAAGAATTCATATTCTACAATATTAAAATTAAAAACAAGCATTATAAATTATTTGATATATAAGTAAAAATTAGACACTATACAAAACTCACTTTATATTCTAATTGAATGTTTTTCTTTTTAATATATTTTACAACTTAATAACAGTTGTAAATTACTTTACTTCATACCAGTAACAACAGTTTAATTTACAAACAAGTAAAAACAGTAAGTAATAATACTAAAATAAATAAATAAATATATATATACAACAAAAATAACAATAAAAATAAATCAGATTAAAATTCAAAACAAAACAATTATTCATTGTAAATAGTGAACAGATAACATGGATAGTTTTATGACTATTAAAATTGGAAACATTGAAAGAATTTAATCTAATCTGTCAACCGCTTCTAATATACATATTTGATGACAAGCATGCTGTTTGTAGCATATATTTAAATATATTTGTCAGCATATATTTGTTTTTAGTGCAGGGCTGTCTTCTGGTATCTTAGCTATCAGTTATAATATGAAGAAGCTGCCACATCTGAGCTGGCTTTTTTAAAATTTCTAAATTCTCTGATTCTGTTAATTTTGGTAAATACAAAAATTAAAAATATCCTGAGTTTAAGCATATAAGTCTGCAATTTCTATCTTTATTTCAACTTACAACCCAGAGAGATAAATTGAAAATGTATTGAAATTCAATGAATTATTATTTATAGATAAAAAAACTGTTTTCCTTAGTATTTATAATAAATTTTCTGAGAATTTAGAAATATACAGAAAATATATCATGTAAATTTATAAAATAATTATAGATTTAAATAATATCAATTTTTTATTTTATATAATTAATTATAAATTTTGTGATAGTGCTCTGATGCATGCATTATATATAATATATATAGCGTATAATATTTTGTTATTATGATTAACCAAAGATTGCCATAACAGCACAATAGCTGAACATTTTAGTGTTCGTGTCCATTATGATCAGCAAACATATGATTCTGAGACATGTTAAGAATGACACATATTTATGTCATTGAGAGAGCACATATTAAGAAAGTGATCAAAATGTGCATGTTATTTCACTGCACAAAGAACTTCATCAGCAGTGATAAAAACATTGATATTCTATACAGACAATTTCTTTTTTTGAGGGATAAAAGACATCTGTCATCACTGCCAGATTTAAGTAAAAGGGTACCACTCAAAACAATATATTAAATAAACAGACGCAAATTACAAATACTTTCTGACAACTTTGTAATATGTGTCTTAAGAAAAAAAAAACCCACCAGCAATATACCAGAAGCCAGGATGAAAACAGCAGCATAAGTCGCAGAGAGTAATGCAAAGACGACTGAAAATATTTTGAAGTAAGTTTTTTAAAAATGTCATACAATTTGGTTCTTTGTTATCACAAAAGTTTAAAATTCATATTAGTACATTTTCCTTAAATATTAACATC
Organism: Lycorma delicatula; assembly: GCF_047948215.1. Lineage (NCBI taxonomy): Eukaryota > Metazoa > Arthropoda > Insecta > Hemiptera > Fulgoridae > Lycorma > Lycorma delicatula. The sequence goes on from NC_134460.1 coordinate 86,726,345, forward strand.
TAACATCATTAGTCAGATTCAGGGGCTGCAATGAATCTTGAAGCTTGGACTATATTAGCTAGTGCTAATATAGTGCCTGATCTGAAAAATTCAGTTAGTTTTCACACACAGAAGCAAATTGCTTTTATGTAAATACAACTAATTACTTTGTTTGCTGAGGCAGCGCTACTGCTCTCTAATGTGATGTTAGACATTGGTAGTTTTACAGTTAGTATGCAACACGCATACATAGAATACTGCCGCATCGCCAATCTTGTAATCAGTCTTACTTTTTTAGTGTCGTTAAGAGTAATAAATAATAAATTTTAATTTGAACCACCCAACACTTACAGTCCACCTAATACAACCAACAATCATAGTGGATGGTAATATGGATTACTTTTAAATATTTTTTAAATTCTGCTTTTATAATTTATAAACGAGTATTTTGAGATAAAAAGAAATCATATGGTATATTTTTAAATGTTATAAAAATGTAGGCCTATTTTCAACAAGTATTATAATTAAGTCACAAATTCTAAATTAATTAACATTATAATTATCTGATATCTGTATATAGCCTGTCGTTTTAGTTTTTTGTTTATTTACAGTAGATTTAAGTTCACTCATAATTATAAAACACTAAAAATACACAGCCAATTATAAAACATTACTACCTTTTCTCAGTCAAATCTCTAATAAAAGGAAACAGAATTTGCACAAATGTTCTAACAGGATCAACAAATACAAAACTAGTTTATTGGATTATACTCGAGCATTCAGTAATGTAGGCTTATGGGTAATTATTTATTTTTACATTGATCTGGCTGTATTTGAAAACTATGAGCACATACCAAACAATATAACAACAATAGTGATACGATTCTTAGAAAGGTGACTAATGTCACCTACATACTTATCTATCATGATTTTATTTAATTTCAAAATATACATGGGCAAACCAAGTATTATTACTAAGGACATGAGTCACCTTTCTAAGAATCATATCACTATTGTTATATTGTTTGGTATGTGCTCATAGTTTTCAAATACAGCCAGACTAATGTAAAAATAAATAATTACCCATAAGCCTATGTTACTGAATGCTCAAGTATAATCCAATAAACTAGTTCTGTATTTGTTGATCCTGTTAGAACATTTGTGCAAATTCTGTTTCCTTTTATTTGAGATTTGACTGAGAAAAGGTAGTAATGTTTTATAATTGGCTGTGTATTTTTAGTGTTTTATAATTATGAGTGAACTTAAATCTACTGCAAATAAACAAAAAACTAAAACGACAGGCTCGGGAAATAATAAATAGTGTGTATGCAAACAAGAAGGTGATTTCAGAAGTTGGAAAAGGAAGATAAACACTTGAATCATATTAAATGTGAAGAAAGAATTGCAGCTTCATGAGGGGTGTCGTGATCCCAAGTCCAAAGGGTGAAAAAAGAGAAAAAGCAATTGATAGAAAAATTAGCCGAAAATCCAGTGAAGACTTCTTGCTCTACTCTAATAAAATAAATGCTTCGTGAAAAGCCTTCAGTGGGAGTAGATGACTTTGAACAAGCATGTGGTAAGACGGACTATACATAAATTTCATGAAATTCATAAACATCTGCCAACAGTGAAAAATAAAATGTTATTGCTTAAATATGTCATTGGTTATTCAGGAAAAGATACAAGTTTGAGAAAAATAATAAAAAAAGGGCTTTAAGAGGAGAAAAACAGAAAATAATAGGAAAATTTTCGCTGAGCAAAATGACATAAGGTTTAAGCATATTCAGTACCAGTGCCATAAAAAAAATTTAGAACTGAAAATAGGCTGATAGTGTACCTTGACAAGTCATACATATTATTTTCTCACACTACAAATAAATTGTGGAGCAGTGATTCATATGATGGGCTAAAAGTTCCTATTTCAAAAGGCAGCAGATTTATTACAGTGTATGTGTATTGGTTTTTATACCAAATGCCTTTCTAACTTGGCAAGCAAGTTTAAAAAGTGGTGATTAGAGATCAAATGAAAGCAGAAAATTACTTAAAATAGACAGAAGAAATTAATTCCAAACCTTCCTAATAATTCTATAGTAATTTCTGATAATGCACCTTATTACAATAGTATTTTAGATCACAAACTTCAAATTGAAAAAAAAAACATATGATAAAGTGGTTGCAGAAGAGAATTCTTTTCTTCATTCTTCCTTGGTGCTGAAACCACAGTTGTACGAATTAGAGAAAACAGGGAGAGAACAGTTTACTATGGGTGATCATAGAAAGTTTTACTGCATATCAAGATTCATTGCATCACCTTTACCTGTATTATTATTCAATTCCATAAAAAAAATCTGAAATTTCTCAAGAAATACTAGATCTCTGCATGGAGAAAAGTGAAATTACTAACTTTCTGAAAAAATATATCATTAATATGTACTATTATCATGGAAAATCCCAACTCAAGATGTTAAAAAAGCAAAACTTAGTTAAAAACTTTACTAAAAAAAAAAATAAATAAAAAATTTTTAAATATCCTATAATATGTTTATAGAATTAACTAATTCTTTCAACATGGACATTTAAAAATACATATTACATATAATAATCCAGAAACTCTCACAATCAAAAAGTTCACATTTTGCGCTAAAAAAAAAATAATAATTTACGTTTGTTAATACTCATTCAGAAGTGTATAAAAACATGTTTCTTTGAAATAATCACATACAGCTAACCAGATTGTCAGCCTGCCTGGTTGAACCACAGTTTAAGGTCATAGACAAGTAAACAGGGCAAAAAATAGCATAAATCACCTATAAATTTTACTTATTTGCCAGCGAGAACAATTTACAGCCAATTTACATATAAATACTATTTCTTGTCTAAAATTATTCACAGTGTTCTGTTTATTGTTTGTCCTTCACTATCTGCCATTGTTAACACTATCAATCCACTTAACCATAAGGTAAGATCTTGCTAAACAACACGTGAATATTTTTGTTCATAATATTTTTAATTAAGTGTCAATATGTCTAAGTATCTAAAGACACTACTCGACAGATTTAAAATTACAATTCACAGTTAAGTCCAAGAGCATCAGCAACTAAGATTTATAACAGGATCTTTAGCAAACACACAAAATTAGCATTCTAATATCACAATTTCTTGTTCCCAAATCATATTGCTGCTCATGAATTTAAGCAACTCAACTGCTAGAATATTCCAGCTTACAATTAACCTATTTCCTGGTAATAGGTAAATATAGCCCAGAAAATCAAATCACACAAGTAAAATTTATGTACGACATTCGTTTAAGCTTATACAAAATTAATTTCAAAAGAATTGTAATTTATGAAGCTTATACTATCTCTTGCTCTGTTTATCTGCTGCATGCAACCTTAGTTGAGCTGTATAGGTAGGCCATAATGAGAGCTAAATACTTAATACTTACAAAATAAAAATAAACTGATCCAATAAAAAATCCACAGAGAAGAGGAGTTAAATTAGAGGGAGGCTTAGGTAAAAAAAAAAAAAAAAAAAAATCGAACCAATTATATATGTAAATAAATATATACGCATGAGTTCATAACAGTAAAATTATATTACTAACATCATTATGTATTTCCTAATTCCTGTTTTTTTTTTTTCACTATAATAGTTATTCCGCAATAAAATTGCATTTAAACATCTATCTCATTTATTTATTAATTTATTCCCCAAGAAGCTACAGGTTGACAGTGAATTACAGTAATTACAATGAAAGATGAAATTTTATACTATGAAAGAACAGAAATGTCACTCTACTGAAGTCATTAATTTTTAATTAATGACTTACTCTCTGTACAATTTTTTAAAGTGTATTATATAAAATTGACACTACTTAAAAAAAGTTTTAAATTTATAACAAGTAAATTTAAACATTCTTTTTACAAAACAAATAAAAATTTCATCCAATATATATTTACAGGAAGAAAAATTAGGAGCTCTGGAATTGGGTCTGATATACATTAAAGAGAAAAATTAATCACACACTAGATATCACAGTTTAACAATCAAAGACACAAGTGTAAAGCGCAATATTACAGTTCTCAAATGATTAAACTGCTAAGTGGATAAACAAGCAAGTTTGTCAAACAATAAATTGCTAATGATGAATTCTTGAGACATTGTCAAATTATACTTTAACAATCTTTTTTTTAATACTTGTGTAACTCATAAGCCAGCAAAAGCAACATTTTGCTATCCCAGTTTTGTAAGAGGGCATAACAAAAAACATCTCTAAAGTGAAACATAGTGACATTTACTTAAATAAAAATAAACCATTAAACAAGGAAAATATGCACTTTTTTTCAATAACATTATAAACATTAACACATAACATTAAACATAATATCAATTAATTAGAGTATTTTCACCAAATCTAAATCTATAACATTATATACATAAAGATTTCCATCTGATTAGTACCATAAACCTTACACATATATGTATGATAAGTAAAAGCCCCATCATTATCAAAGAAAAAAAAATTACTTACTTAAATATTGATTAGTTTGTTTTAACTGATTAATCATGTCCTCCTTTCTGTTTATGGGGCTCTTTACTGTCATTCCCTGTTTGTCTGAGGAATATGATCCTTTTTTTCTCTTCCTTTGGGTAGCTTTGGAAGAAAATAAAAAAGCTGTTTAAGCCATCACAATAAGCTTAATACACTAACAAAATAATAATAGTAAGTTAACAAAAAACAACTAAAAACAAAAATCAGTATATAATTAACATAAGAAAAAAAAGTGTTGGCTAACTGAAATAATGCTTCAAATTAACTAACACAAGATTCTGACTAGAATAAGACTCTGTATGTGACTAGATTTACAACTCACATATACAAAAATTTAATACATAAAAAACATAACAAAAACAACAAAATATTAAAATATATGTGTATGATTACATTATAACAATAAATGTAACAAATTAATTTATTAAAAATTTCTTTACCAATAAAATTAAAAAAAAATTAACTACACTCAATTGATTTTCCAATTTCAATAGAAAAATAACCACTTTGAAAAACTAAAATTTTTTTCTGTTATTATAAAGTATTAACAAATTAACAAAGTATTTTATTACTGATACAGGTAACAAAATAGAAAAAAAAAACTAATACATCAATAAAAATGACTAAATTCAAAACTTTTTATAAAAATTATTAATTGTAACTGAAAAGTTACAATTAATGTAGTAATTACAAAAGTTACAATACAGTAGTAGCTTTTACTACCTGATGGTTCTCTAAACCTGTCTGAGGTAGTGGATTATTTATTTAAGGATCCAAATTAACGATAAATTCAAACAGCTAAAATCAAATTTAACAAACATGTTCCATAGATAAACTCATTATTGGGTGCAATACCACTCCATGCTGCTGGTATTTAGTTTGACTAACGATCACAGAGCCAAATTTATAAATAAAAATGTATATAATACAACAAAAAGTACATTTTTACATTTGGAACTAGTGCAGGAATTAAGAGAAAAAAATATTAAAACTAATCTTCAATTATTCATACCCGATAATAATGGAATTTTGTAATTTTAATTTAAAACATAAATAAGATATTTTTCAATTTGTTATTGATCTTTTAACATTACACCAACAATTATGAAAAGTACCAAAAAATGATTTCACATGTCTGAATTATAATCAAAATAATCTGATAAGTTTATAATCGAATTTGCCACTTCTTTTAAAAGTAAATTTAAAATAAACGTGGGAAATGAAGATACGTTTTTCAAAAATTTATTAATAAAAGCTAAGGAAACTGGACTATATACAGTTTACAACACCTTACTTGAAATTAATACTAACACATGCAAGGTAAAACACAATTGTTATTAAAAACAAATTGAAATAAAAAAATTATGGAACATACAAGCAGCAAGCACTTAAAAACAGTAAAGAAAATTAATAAAAATCTTTGATAATAATCTTAATCTTCAATGCCTTAAAGAATGCAGATCTCAGTACAAGCAGTACACATTATTTATGTAATTATATATACATTATAGTCTACAGGTAAGTAAGTGTGGCTTACAACAATTATATCATCATTAGTGCATTTGCATTATTTTACAGTTATGGGGATTTGAATTTAAATATGCATAATGAATTTTATCTCACACAGTTATTAAATGACCCAATCCATTTTAAAAACTTTAAATGAGAGAATTAACTGCACTATTTACTCACTTTATGTTAAAATTAGTGCATCAACAATTCTGCAGATATTATAGCTTAAGCTAAACTAATATTATGATTAATAGTTGATACTGTTAAATAAGCAAAAGAGTAAAAAGGTAAAGTAGGTCTGTAAATATCTTCAACACAAAATTTTGAAAGGATTTCAATATTTTTCAAGTTAACTGAAAATACTTTTGTAATAAGATTTTATTAGTGAAGTATGTAAGTAAAAGTACCAAAACGCTCAGTATATTATTTAACAGGTACATCAGTAGTGTTAGTACGTTCTTCAACTGGACTATAATAAAATGACATCTCATCAAATTCAGATGCTGTTGCATGGGGAGCTAATGATGTATATAAAGCATAATGTTCTGCTTCAGTCAAAACATCATTCTCATTTTCTGTTGGTTTTGAATCGCTGATGATTAAAGATTTTTTACTACCCATAGAAGAAATACTTCCTTCACGTGATTTATTTTTTTTACGTTTATTAGAAGAAAATAATTTTGTAAATAGATTAAATTTTGATTTCCCTTCCTGCACTGGTGTTTTAGAAGGTGCTGGATTGTTCTTTGCTCGTTTTGGTGGTAAAGGAGGTAGTTCATCATCTTTTGATGGTTGGTTAATAGTTTCATGATCAGGATTTACAGAGATATTTTCAAGAACAGGTAATACTGGTTTAGATGCAGTTGGCCGTGGCGGTACAACATCTTCATAACCGCTCGCCTGACTTTGAAATTCCATGAAATCACATGGATTTTTCATAGCCATTTGTAAACTGGTATATATACCACAATCATTTTCAGTATTAATATCGCTTGTACAAATTGAATCTATATCATTCACTTGGTTCAATAAATCATTAAAACCTTCTTCTTCCATTTTTTCAGTAATTTCAATCACTTCATCCAATTTTCTATCCTCAACATTTTTAGTATCATCCGATAACTCAAAAATATCTTTATCATTTCCAGGCTGCAACGGCACACATTCTTTATTCTTTTTCAAAACTGTATAAGCATCATCTATTTTTGGCCAATCTCCAGGGATTTTAGCTTCCTCTATCGATTGTTTATTATTTGCGTCTTCAGCTGATGGCGATTCTTCACCAACAGATTCTAATGTCACAACCGCTGGCTTTACTTTTTCAATTCTTGTCAAAGGTTTCATATCTGTCTGTAAAATACTTGCAAAAGCCCTATAATCAGCCTTGTTCCCTCTTCTTAATGACCAGAAAGCTGGCCTACCTGCATCGATTGGTGTTAATGTGAACTTGCGAGGCTCACTGGTTTCATGATCAGATGGTCTTTGCAGTTGTATGAATACTTCTACCGGTTCAACAATCTGTAAGTAAAAATGATTTAAAATTAGATTCAACTGAAAGTTTACTTAAAAATTATACTATCGTCTAGCCCATAAATGTAAAACTATTTATATAAATTTCAGAGTATCAATAAAATATATTTTTATAATCAAAATAGCTGATCTTTTATGAATTGATAACAATTTTTCACATAAGAATTTAAATAAGATTTAAAAAAACTTTTTATAGAAATAAATATAAGTTAAGTTTTAATAATTAACAAAAAAATAAAGAGTAATAATGAAAGAGAATAAGATTTTTGTAAACTTAGAGAAATTAAATTTTTTTAACCGGAATATATCTCTAATCTATGGGATTTACAATAAAGTAAAATGTAATATAATTTAAGATTATTTTTCTCTTCTTTTTTTTTTTTATTGTCTAAAGGGCAGGCATTACCAGTCTTCAAAATCATATAATACCTCTCTTATCTTCTTTTAGAACATCCTAGAAGATCGGTCTCTTACTCCAACCAGTTTATATTTTTGTTAATTTAGGAATCTTGTTTTCCTCCATCATATCAATATTCTTGTGCCATTTCTATCTTACTTTTTTTTCCTGTTTAGCCTCCGGTAACTACCGTTTAGATAATACTTCAGAGGATGAGTGAGGATGATATGTATGAATGTGAATGAAGTGTAGTCTTGTACATTCTCAGTTCGACCACACCTGAGATGTGTGGTTAATTGAAACCCAACCACCAAAGAACACCGGTATCCATGATCTAGTATTCAAGTCCGTGTAAAAATAACTGGCTTTACTAGGACTTGAACGCTGGAACTCTCAACTTACAAATCAGCTGATTTGTAAGATTTGTAAGAGATTCACCACTATTGATTTGTAAGAGGCGTTCACCACTAGACCAACCCGGTGGGTGTGCCATTTCTATCTATACTTAAAAATCTTTTCTTGGATTGTTCAGATTCCTAATTCTTCTGTATGAATGTCAGACAGAAATAACATTCTCCATTTGAACCACTCCTCTCTTGTACATAAATTGGTCCGCACAGAAATTTCTTTTTTGCTACTTGTGCTTAATATTTTTGAGATATTGTTGATATTTTGGCTGGATTTCCCCTATATTATTTTCTATTAATTTTTTAAATTTTGCTTCTATTTCAAGAAAAAAATATACAGGTCATGTTTATTCTTCTATAGGAATAGGTCTTTTTTCAAATTAAATGCTATTCTTAATTTCAAACTAAAATACTTTTTATTCTAACTTTTCTAATTTTCAAACTTAAAATTTAATCCATAAGCTGATTTTCGTCATAAATTAAAAAAAAAAGATTTTATCAGTTTGATCTTTTACATTTTTTTTTATGTTCAAACTTTAGCCCTTTTCAAATTGTATGATAAAGGAAAATGGAAAGGAGAGTATAATAAAGGAAAAAGTTTTAATATGGTAAAAAATAAAACAATATAATATACATCTTTCCCTATCAATAGTTAATTCATTACAAGAGGCGTCAGTAACTGTAACAATAATCTGCCTTTCTGAATTATTAATAAATATTAAATTTTATACTATACTATTATTATTATTATCTTTTTATCATCCAAGAAGGGAATTTTTCTGTAAGTTTAGTAATTTTATTTTCCCACTATTCCAATTTAAACCATGAAGTATTTTATTTCAAATAAGAAAGTTTTTTATTTAATATTTCTGTAAATTCTCCAGTTTTCTGCACCTTTGTCCAGTCAGTCCAATCCCAACCATCATGAAGTTGTTAAAATGAACACCTAATAATTATCAGGTCTGCCCTGGTCTGATCTACATAACTTTAAAATGATGAGATCAATTTTTTTATTATTTATAACACGATTTTTATTATTACTTACACATTTATAAATCAATAGAATTAAGAAATATCAAGATAAGTTTACTTATTTTATTTGCCAGGCAAAAACTGTTAGAAAAATAATAGTTAAGACACTATTTCTCCTAAAGTAAATGATTTGTTAAATAAAACAAAGTAATATCAGGAACAATCAAAGACTCAACTTCCATGATAAAAGATTGTCAGTTATAAAAAATTAAGTAGATCACAATAACTCAACAATTACTGCATACAATTGCAGGTTGTATTTTACACTGATATCGTATGTTTCAATAGGTATAATTTCTCCAAAATCTATTTTAAGACAATGCAGGTAACATCTCATAAACAAATTTTAAGTTTACCTGAGGAATTTATTGTCTACAATAAATTAATAATAGTTCTTTTACTATTATTCTTTTGCTTGGACTGGACTAGTTCAAGCAAATACAAGAAATGAAGTCAAAATGTAACTTTGCCTATGTTATTATTTTCATATTCTGCTTTCTAGATGTTACATATAGTGTAAAAATTATTTTACAATTTCTTCAGCTTAGAAATTAGATAAGAATAGATTCTATGGTTTATAAAATATAAAAAAAAAATTTGTATCTTTTCATTCTTGTAAACTTTTTTTGGTCTGTTACTCTTGTGAAGTACATTATAACGAGCGTTTTTTTTTTTATACATCTATATAATACATTAAAACAATACTTACATCAATTGTTTTGTATGGTGGTGTACGAAAAGTAATGGCATATTGCTTATGGACATCAGTAGGATTAAAGTCACAACATGCTTCCCAAATTATATTGTTATCTTTTTCTTCAAACAGACGAACGGCAATATCATCTATTGATATTAAAAATATTATAAAAATAACAGTACACGTTAATTTATTATTAATCAATACAATAAAAAATTTTCTAAGACACATCAATGCTTGTGTTATATTTCATTTTAATTACTGTTCTTCCTGGAAACATACTACTTTAGATTCTTTTATGACATATATGCCAACAGTTACTAAAGTTTAGGCTTAATTAAATTATTGTAAATAAGAAAAATTAATTGTTAGCAGTTAAAATAATCTCTCAGCTGGAGGTTTGCGGTTTTTATTTTATTTTTTTAATAATTTAATTTGATTCTTAAAATATATTCTACAAGAATAAAAACTATTCTTAAGTTTTTAATGTTTCTTTTGCACAAAGGTGTACTCAATTTTAGATTTTAGGGTGGATAAATTTTCAATGTATCGAAGTACATATGTTTATGGTTAAAAAAGTAGTTGCAAATAATGACAACTTTTATGCAAAGTTTGCCTTCAGTTCTTACTTATAAATAATTCTTTTGTACAATAAATTGTCTTCTTTTTAAGAAAAATTAAAATGCGACATTCAGAATGTTAATAAAACCCTTTGTTGACTTACTCAGTTGTCTTAGTGACAACAAATAAATGATTTCTGTTGCAGAACACTGTACTATACATAGTTTGGCATATCACTGAACTTGTATGTTGAATTATCAAAAGTGCAAGTAATTAAAATATATCATGAGTCAAAGTGCAATTTCATTTATTAATTCCTTCTGTTCGAAGAAATTGGACTATGAATAGTGATCCTGCGGCTGTTTAAACTTTGAATGCACTAACTGTTTGTTCTGCCATTCTCCATTATTAAGAAAATCTACAAATTGAATTTTATATTTTGCTATCTTAATGGTAACTAACAGCAAAATACCACCATCAGATTATGCAGATTTTTTTTCACAATAGTTATTACAGCTTATTTAATAAATGTAAAAATGAAATATTAAAAATGTGTAATACTTTTATTTTATTTTTTAAATTTTGTGAACAATTTACTTTCTTCTTTCTATTTAGATATATATATTATATATATATATATATATATATATATATATATATATGTACAAATGTAAGGCTTTATATAAGTTTTGTGTATAAGGTTTTAAATATATAAAACTTTACCCAGTCTTACCTAATCTTGTCTCTGGGAGACAAAACAAAGAGATCATACGAGGAATATAAGGGGGCTCTTACAAATATACTTAAGTGTATTGTACAGAATTTGGAGTAGAGAATATGGAAGATATAGAGAAATAATAAGTTAATTTATGCAAATTAATAGATTGGAAGAAAAGCACTGACAATTCGAACTGGGAGGCAAGTGGGAATAGACATACTTAGAGGTAGATCATAGAAGCTTATTCAGGGTACTAAATAACAGCATAAAAGTTTGCCCATTATGTTTAAATATTTTATGAACAAAAAAAAGCTGATTTTATTTGGTCTGAACTTACTACCATGGAAGGATTTTAAACCACAGGTTCAGTCTAATAAAATGCATATGGTTAACTATCCTATGATCCTCCTTGCAGATATCTGTTTCCAATTAAATATTTGGATACTTATGAATTTCTGATAGCTTTACTTTCCTTTTAAAGTACTGATAATTTCACTATTTTCAATTATTCTGATTAACCTTCTATCTTCTGATAGAACTCAAATAACTCAATTATTTTTTTTTGCCTAGGCAAAACACTACAATGTAATATTTTTTTTAATTTAAGAAGCATTGTGACAATATTATTGCATATATTAAGTATATATTGAGCAGTTTAAACGAGACATTTTTTAGCATTCTCCAACAACCTGTACTCAACACTTATAGAGATGGTCTGACTCTCTGATGTCAATAAGAAGTCCATGGATAGGGATTAATAACCAACAAACTGCATATCCTGGCAATGGAGTTCTTCAAAAAGAGTTCCCCAAAGTAGGTATTGTAACCTACCCATTGTAGCCTAGGCAAAACACTACAATGTAATATTTTTTTTAATTTAAGAAGCATTGTGACAATATTATTGCATATATTGTCATATATATATATATATATATATATATATATTATATATAAAAAATATACATATATACAAAAAAAAAATATATTTTTTATGAAGTAAAAAGATATAAATGCTTAGACACATCTATTATTTACATTTTTGATAATAGCAGTCAAGTATATTATAAATAAATTCTAATTAAAAGACTTGTTACTCTGATCAAAGTTTACCTGAACTTCCAAGCAAATGCAAAAGAGCTTTTCTTGCTACAATTGGAGTAGTAGCGCATCTCATTTATTATGATAAGAGGACTATTCCAGAATTACAACCAGCAATCTGTAATGTCTTTGTGTGTGTCTATTTGTGTTCAATGATGGTAAAGCAATGGTCTATAAAACATGAAACCTGTCACTTTTGCTCCCAATAATTATGAAGCTCAAAACATAATTTCTTTTTTCTAACTGGAAGGAAACAATTCCATCAAGATATTAATGAATATTATGTTTATAGTAATAACATTATTAGCAGCATTACTATGAGAGGTTGATTGATGCAAGAATTTATAATAGATGCACAGATATTCATGGAAGGGCTAATTCAAGCAAGAATTAACAAAAACACTATGTCTAGCCTGGTTAGGGGCAGAAAGGAATTTTGGCTGACAGAATCTTATTATTAAAATAACAAACTTACTATTATTAAATAATAAGTTGCTGTTAGCAACTTATTAAAATGAAGTTCTATCCAAAAAACCAAAATAAAATTTTCATGAAGGGTATTTTTCTGCTCCACTCCACAGGACACATGAAGACTTCACTTGAGCAGTTTAAACGAGACATTTTTTAGCATTCTCCTACAACCTGTACTCAACACTTATAGAGATGGTCTGACTCTCGGATGTCAATAAGAAGTCCATGGATAGGGATTAATAACCAACAAACTGCATATCCTGGCAATGGAGTTCTTCAAAAAGAGTTTCCCAAAGTAGGTATTGTAATATCATAGTGCCTAAATAAGAGTCAACTGTGTGGAGAGGTAATATTTTGGTTTGATAACCCAAAGAAGTAATTATGTGGGTAGGTGGGTAAATCAGCCAAAAGTAAGTACATTTTGGAATATCCCTCAAATAAATACTTGTGTGTATTTTTTTTAATACTCATCAGAATAAGATATTTATTTATTATTAATGAAAGTAGTAGTACCTTTGGAAACTTTCTCACAAAGAAGAATAACTTGTTGTCCACCAGCAACTGATGCAGAATTATGACTCAGTCCAACTATAATAAGATCTGACAAGGCCTCTGGAAAAAAAAAAAATCTTAAAAAAATAATCTACAACAATTCTAAAATTATAAGACTGTTACAACAATAAATGTACTGAAAGTAAAGTAATATCTGCCAGCATTAAAGTTCATAATTTAAAAAAAGTCTTCTACACAGAATGTGCCAAAACTTTGTATATTTCAACTAATATGCCCTTTTTATTAATAATCATTATTTTTGGAAAAAAGGTTGTTGCAGAAACAGTGTAATACAATTTTCTTTTGTTATCATATACAGTCTTTATATGATAAAGATTTTAACACAAAATTTTGTAGGCTTGTTACAATAATTTTTGGGAATTGTGACAGAATAACAGGGAGTGAGAAATGACCATTTAATTGTGAACAGACGGAAATTGTAAAAGTATATATTAGTATGTATATAAGTTCTCTTTTTTTATGTAACCTTTTTGTAATTTAAATAAAAACCTATTTATAACAAAATAATAAATGCGCAAAACTATTGTAGACAAACAGTAACAGGGCGCATGTATAAACGACAATAAGACCATAATTAAGACAATAATTTATGTGAAGTAAGATAGGTACCAGGAATGATCAAGATAACCTATTGGATTGGTCTAGTGGTGAACATGTCTCCGCAAATCAGCTGATTTGGAAGTCAAGAGTTCCAGCGTTCAAGTCCTAGTAAAGGTAGTAGTTACTTTTATACGGATTTGAATACTAGATCGTGGATACCAGTGTTCTTTGGTGGTTGGGTTTCAGTTAACCACATCTCAGAAATGGTCAACCCTGTACAAGACTACACTTCACTTACAGTCACTCATACATATCATTGTCATTCATCCTCTGAAGTATACCTGATTGTAAGTCCCAGAGGCTAAACAGAAAAAAAGGAAAAAATGATCAAGATTTTTCAACAGTTTATGTACCACGAGAATCAATGCTATATTCAGGGAATTCTGGTCAAGATAATTATGTTAAGAGTTAGGCCAATGTAACGGTGCTTAAAAATGTGTGGCACTCGTAATTTAGGGACAATACATTTTTTTATGAAGACAATGGATGATGACTCCCATTAGCACAACCCCTGAAAAATGTTGAAACACAAGTGAATCTTTTCAAACCTTCTCCATTGTGTTTCAAATAGCTACATGGTCTTCAATATTTTCTTTTTTAGAACAATGGAGTTTAATATCTGTTAAGATCATCACATACTGCCCAGAACCAACTACTGGTAGTGGAGAAAAACTAGTTCTTTAATAAGTAATACATGACTTAAAAAAGAAAATAAATATGATAAAGGAAACTTACTTTTATCATATATTGGGTCAGATACAACTGGTGGACAGAGAGGTATCTGATATATTCCTTCTTTAGGTCCTTCAACAAACACTTGAAAACATAACCTCACAGTGTTAAGGTCTAGCGAACCGAGAACATTTCTATGAGCAAAACCAGCTGAAAAAAAATACAATGAAATATTATTACAAAAAACCATTCATAAAAAATTTAAATATCCATGTCAATATAAAGCATAAGATGAAAAAATAGAGATGAGTGGATTGTTTTTTAACTAGGTGCCAATTTCATTAGCACCTGTCTGTAAAATTGGAACAGTTCAAGTTTTCCATTTTATTATGTACTGATCTACTCCACACTAAGAGATAAAAGAGTCAAGTGTATGAGGTTGATTAAAATAAAAATATATAAAATATTTACTGGATTATACAATTCATCTCTCTCAAAGTACTCTCCTTCCAAAAATTTTCATCACTTTTTCCATGAGCTGAACAAATTCTTATTTTACATCATAAAGAGGTCAAAAAGGGTTTTTGGGAAATAGTAAAGATGGAACTTCATTTTAATATACTCAACATCTATTTTGTACATAATCAAATCTTGTAAATGTTTACTAAAGTTACATTTATGAATTGTTTTTTTTTTTCAAATTTTGGGCTCAAAATAAATAATGAAAGGTTTAAGGTAACAGACCTGTTTTTTACCTATTTAACTCTTTAGGTATTAGTAGTACTTAATAGAAAAAAATTGGACTGTTACTGAGTGTCCCTGATTAAAAAAAAAAATGGCTGCAAATTGTACGATTTTGAAAGTCTCTTATTTGGGGCCCAAAAACCACATGTGGGACAGGTGGCAAAAATTTTAAATTTTACAGCAATAAGTACTTTTTATTAAAAAAAAACAAAAAAAAAACATATTATTTTAAATATTTTAAAACCATATAAAATTAATTTTGTTAATCAAAAGGGTTGAGTAATGAAGTTATCAAAACCACTAAAAACACCATTCCTTCTAACCATGAACAATGTATCCAAAAAATTTACAGCATGTATTTTTTCAGATAATAATGTAGACTTATTATATAAAATAATTTGACTCATCATAATGAGATGTTTAAACATGAAAGTTTACTCATGCTTAAACACGAAAGTGAATAGACATGCATGGACATGAATGTTTGCATAATCCTGATTGTAAACATTGTACAAGGCTCAGTTACTGTTTTGATTTCAATGTGATATGCTGTATTGCTGCTACATTAATATTGTGGTTAGGTAACAGTGAACGTCTGTTTTATTTTTAAATTTATTAATTAGAGAAATTTTTATTTAGCTGTAGAGAAACTGGGATAAGACAAAGTGAGGTGCAGTTTGTAGTTTCATGATCTACAAATGGATTATGGAGTGTTCAATTGGCATTCATACTAAATAGTATGTCACAAATTGACTTACAATAGATCTTTAGTATTGCACGATATTTTTGGATTTACTAAACAGCAAATAACATTGGTATCTTTAAAAATGAATGTACTGAAACAAAAAATATCTGTACTTTTCATAAAACTGAATATTTAGCTAAATATTTTCATATTAATGGGATAAGTTGCTCTGACCCATTAAGTTGTCACAATAAACTGGTTAAGAAATCTCTCTGACACTTTCAACAAGCAATCCAAATACAAAATTAATTCCAGGCAGAGAACTGTGTACAAAATGCTTAAATAAAATACAAAAACCACAATATGATACAGAAAGTGAACCGGAATGTCAAGATATATTTGAGCCTCAATGTGTAATAGTAGAGTCTGTGCATAAAGCTTGATCAGCACTTGGCATTTCCCCAATTTAAAAAAAATAAAGTTTACCATCGCCTGGAATTTTCTTTAATAAAAAGGTGAAATAATAAAACTAAAAAAGGTTTAACCTAATATAAATTATATAATAAAAAATTTATCAATACAAAAGTAAAAAAAGTGAAATAAAACTCAAAATTAATATTGCAGACAGAGTCTTTAAAATATAAAGCTAAAATAATAGAAAAAGGAAACTATATAAAACTTAACTAATTCTGATAGGGAGTGAAAAAGGCTCCCTACTTCGGTTAATAAAATTAAAGACATAGAACCAAAAAAGTCAAATTGAAAGTAAAGGAAAAGTAATTATCAAAAAAACTCTTCTAGCATAAAATATATATGATAATATTAAATTTTTTGCAGTAATCTAGTACTACTGTCATATCCGTAATCGGCAGAGGACTACTTCACGACGAGTTTATTGCAAGAGGAGTCCCATGGCAACACTGAATTTTTAATCTGTCAGAGTTTATTATCGATGGTAGTCGCCCAGTCACTTTGCCACCTTAAGTAAAGGTAGTAACTCGGGTGGTGAAAGGAGGTTGAATACACGTTTCTTTGGCAGCATAATCTGCTTGTTCATTACCTGGAATCCCTACATGGCTAGGGACCCAGCAAAAACTTACTTCTGTGTTGCGACGATTACTCAACTTAGCGTTTGCATTGTAAATTTCAATGACGACAGGATGTTTGGAATAAAAGTTTCTGGATCACAAAGACCAACAAAAGCCCAACACGTACGGTCAAATATGAAGGTTATGCTTACTGTGTTCTTCAATTTTAATGGCACAGTGCATCATGAGTTCTTGCAATAAGGTCAAACGATCAATAAGGAAGTATTACCCTACAAGTTCAACACAGTTTGCATAAAGCAATCCAAAAAAACACCTGAATTTGTGGCAAAACAATTCATGGCTTTTGAACACAGTAATGCACCTGCTCACACTTCATTGCTTGTTCGTCAATTTTTAGCCAAAAACAACACTGTAATAATACCCCAGCTGCCATATTCCCCAGACATGGCCCTGAGTAACTTTTTTTCTATTCCCAGAAATAAAGAGCATCTTAAAAGGCCATTGTTTTACAAACATAGATGAGGTTAAAAGCGAATAGCTGAAAAAGCTAAACACTATTCCAAAGATCGGATTCCAGAAGTGTTTGGGGGTTGGTAAAAGTGCTGGCATTATCTAATGGGAACTATTTTGAAGGGGATAACATTAATGTAGATGAATAAATAAAATTCTTTCTAAAAAACAAAAATTCTCATTACTTTTTGAACACGAGGTCTGTAAATAAAGTAATGAGACTGGTTCAGAAAAACGTTTTATTTAGAATCAAATTATAGATGAACTCTTATCTTCAAACGGTTTTCCCACTCTTCATAGCAGTGTTGGAACTCAAAAACTGGAATATCCTTTAGATGGTCGTTACATTTTTAAAAATGTTTTCTACTGTTCCAAAATTGTGTCCTTTGAGGTGTTTTTTTAAAGTCGGGAACAGGAAAAAGTCGCAGTGAATCAATTCAGGTGAATAAGGTGGTTGAGGAACTACAGGAATGTTTTTCTTTGCCAAAAACTCATTAATTAAGAGTACAGTGTAACAAAGTGCATTGTCATGATGCAGCACCCAGCAGTCTATGATGACTGGTCTCACACGGGCAACACTCTTTTCCGCTGTCTTTCAAGAATTTCTCGGTAAACATATTGATTTACAGTCTGTCCTGTAGGCAAACTCCTTATGGACAATACCATTACTGTTGATGAAACAAATTAACATGGTTTTGATTTGTTCATTTCTGCTTTTTTGGGACGTGGTGAGTTTGAAGTGTGCCACGCCTTGCTCTGGCATTTTGTTTCTGGTCATACTCAAATATATAAGATTCATCAACAGTAATATTTTTACAAAATAAGAATCAGTTTCAATTCATCCTAGAAGATCGTGGCACACTTCCACCCAACTGTTTTTCTGTTCAAAAGTGAGTTTTTTTGGGACCAATTTTGCACAAACCTTTTTTCATGTCCAATTCATTTGTCATAATTTGATGGACTGTGGGGTATGGTTCAAATTCAATTGTTCTGCAATCATTCTTTGCAGAACAGCTAATCGCTGGTCGTATCCTATCAAGTTTCTGATTCTCTCAATATTGTTGTCACTTTTTGACATTAATGGCTTCCAGAGCATGGATTGTCTGCAACTGATTCCCAGATCTCTGAAAATGCTTTAAACCACCTATAAACTTGGGCTAGTGACAGAGCATCAATCATCCCCATACACATTTTTCAATTTTGAAAAAGTTTCAGCAGCATTCTCACTGAGTTTTAACACAAAACTTGTTGCACAACATTGCTCATAGTTAGTATCACTCTTTTGTAATGTACAACAAAAACTCGGTTTCATGAAAAGTTTGTTTACTTCTCATGCGGCAACAATATACTAAAAATATTAATACCTAATATAAATCAGCTGCTCATATAACCATATGTTTACTACAGTTGCCACTTTGGCTGCCAAAAAAACTAGTCTCATTACTTTATTTACAGACCATACACACATATAAAAACTCACTTCCAAAAGGATCAATCCTATTCTCTTCTTTTTGTTGTAACATCTGTTCAACATCTTTTCTTCTAACACACTGTATACCAAGATAAGGAAATTCTGCTGTCATAGTTCTAGTGTCAACATCTACTACGCAGACACCTTTACTTGAAGCGTTTCTACCAGCAATCATATGAGGATGAGGCCTATAAGGTTGATCCTTAGTCACACATGATACAACAATCTTTGCACGGCCTATGTAATTATCAATCTGTAACAAAGTTAATCTAGCATTACTTCTTAACTACAAAACTAAAATTATCTTATGAATCATCACCCTTAAAAATTAAATTAAAGAAGCAATGCTAATATTATAGTCAGTTCTCACTTTGTTGATGTTAAACAAAGCTAGTTAACTTGCTCAAACCAAAGCAGACACAATCAGAGTACCAGGAATTACTTTAAAATTAAAGCGTACTGATAATTCCTTTAGTCTCTTTTTGCTTCATGTGTGTGTGTGTGCGTATGCGCATGCACACACACACATTTTTATTCTTAAAGGTATAACACAAAAAAAACTTCACATAAGTTATTAAAAAAAAAAAAATTACAACACTGTAGGTAAAAAGCTGACAAGTGCATAAAACAGAAGTCTTGGAATTCATAACAAAATATGATTTTAATAAACTATACTTTTAATTTACTATATTTAACCCATGTTAAGTTTTTAATCAAAAGATTGCCCTAAATCTTTCACAAAGGAATTGACTCCAATGTTACCATGTAACCAGATTGTAGACGAAATATTGTCTGAAGCCTGAAATCCTGAATGACAAACATACAAGTTATTTACTGGTGAACAAACACAGCTCACTATCTCCCTCTATGAATCATGAGACCTTGCTGATGGTGAAGGGGCTTAAGTGCTCAGTGAGACAGAGTAGCTGGATAGTAGGTGCAACCATATCGGAGAGATATCTGTTGAGACCCAGACTAAGGAATGATCCCTGAAAGAGGGAAGCGGCTCTTTCAGTAGTTGTTAAGGGTTTAGGTCAGGAGGACCTAAACCTCTTTCAGGAAAGAGTCACCTGAAAATTAAAAAATAACATTTTACAAGTCGGAGCATGGAATGTTAGAAGTCTAAAAAGGTTGGTAGGTTAGAAAATATAAAGAGGGATGGATAGGTTAAATGTATACATATAGGAATTAACGATGTTCAGTGGGAAGAGGAAAGTGACTTTGGTGGTCAAGTGTTTTAGAATAATTAACTCAGCATCAAATAAAGGATAGGCAGGAGTAGGTTTCATAATGAACAAGAATACAGGAAGAGAGAGAGAGTATTTCGAAAAGCTTAATGATAGAATCATTAATAAATCAAAACTTAAATCAACAATTGTTAACATCTATATGCCTGCAAGTGCCCATGATGATGATGAGGTAGAAGAGTGTGTATACAAAGAAATTATACACATAAAAGGAGATGAAAATTTAATAATAGTTGGAGATTGGAATGCAAGGATTGGAAAAGGCAAGAAAGGAAATATTGTGGGTGAATACGGGCTGGGCAAAACGAATGAAAGAGGGAACCGACTTATTAAGTTTTGCACGAAGTATAATTTAGTAATTGCAAACACCCAGTTTAAAAATCATAATAGAAGAATATACACATGGAAAAAGCCTGGTGATACTGCAAGGTATCAGGTTGATTATATTATGGTTAAATCAAGATTTAGATCAAGCAACTTGTTAATTGCACAGCATATCCTGGAGCAGAGACATTGATAACAACCATAAATTAGTTATAATGAAATGTAGATTGTGGTTTAAAAACCTAAAGAAAAGGTATCAGATGAATTGATGGAATTTAGAGAAGCTTGAGGAAGAGGAGGTAAAGAAGAATTTTGGGGAAGACATTGCAGGAGGTCTGAGTAAAAACGATAAGGAAGAAAATATAGAAGAATGGGATAATGTTAAAAAGGAAATTCTTTAATCAGCAGAAGCGAACTTAGGTGGAACAAAGAGAACTGGTAGAAAATCTTGGATATCAGAGAATATATTCCATCTAATGGATAAACGTAGAAAGTATAAGAATGCTAGTGATGAAGAAGGTAAAAGGAACTATTGACAGTTAAGAAATACTATAAACAGTAAGTGCAAATTAGTGAAAGAAGAGTGGCATAAAGAAAAGTGTTCAGAAGTGGAAAGAGAAATGATCAATTGTAAAATAGACTGAGTATACAGGAAAGTTTAGGAGAATTTTGTGATACATAAATTAAAATCTAATACTGTGTTAAATAAAGATGGTATACTGATTTATAATACGAAAGAAAAGGTCGACAGGTGGGTGGAATATATTGAGTTATACGAAGGAAATGAATTAGAAACTGGTGCTGAGAAAGAAGAGGAAGTTGAAGAAAAGGAAGAATACAATACTGAGATCTGAATTTAAGAGAGTATTAAAAGACTTGAATGACAGAAAGGCTCCTGGGATAGACTGGATATCTACACAATTACTGCGCACTGAAGGTGAGGAAGTGATAGATTATACAAACTGGTGTGTAATATTTAAGAAAAAGGGGAAGTTCCATCAGACTTCAAAAAGAGTGTTATTGTTATCACACCAAAGAAAGCAGGAGCAGATAAAAGTTACGGTAATTTTTCTGTGTTCTCCACAACTACTCATGCGTAAATAATCTTAACTAGAATTATGTGCAGAAGAATTGAGAGGAGAGTGGAAGAAGCGTTAAGAGAAGACCAATTTGTTTCAGAAAAAGTACAGGGACAAGGGAAGCAATTTTAGCACTCAAGATTAATAGTAGAAAGAAGATTAAAGAAAAAACCAACATACATAGCCTTTATAGACTTAGATAAAGCATTTGATAACATAGACTGGAATAAAATGTTCAGCATTTTAAAAAATTTAGGGTTCACATATAGAGATAGAAGAACAATTGCTAACATTTACAGGAACCAAACTGCTACAGTAATAATTGAAAAAGATAAGAAGCTGAAATAAAAAAGGGAGTCTGACAAGGATGTTATGTTCCCTACCACTATTACTTTTTAATCTTTACATAGATTATTTAAACTAATTGTCAGGAATGTATGTTGTAGGAGGTATACTGAAATGAAATGACTGACACTAGATAGGGAATCTTGGAGAGCTGCTTTAAACCACTCAAATAGCTGAAGACAAAAAACTATTTATAGCAACAATAAAAAACAATATTACAACTAAGCACACACCTCTGGGACACAGCTTTCTATGGAAACTGGAAAGATATGTCGAGCTAATTCTCATTTTCACAATCTAATAGACTAATCTTTTGAAAAAAGAAGACAAATATGATAACATTTTCTCAAGGGCATTCCACTCACATGCGGGGCTGATTGACATTTAATGTAAATCTTACCTTAACTGTAGGATAACTCTTATTTTCAGGAGTACTATTAACACCTGGAATGCTTCCAGCTGATCGACCTTCACATGGATACCTAAAACGAACTGCTTTTGGAGCTGGCTGTTCTAAAATTCTCAAAGAAGGAGAATCTTCTACACCACTTATTCTGGTATCCATCATATCTGACTTAAATGATGGGTCATCAGTTTCTATTACCTCGACTAAAAGAAGAAAAAAATATTTAAAAGACCATACACAAAATATTATTGCAAAAGATCAATTTACAACATTAAAAAAAAATTATCAATAATTTTTCAATTTTTTCCTTCTCTAACTAGTGTAAAAATGTAGGTTTACAAATAATAAAGTAAATTTCTGGCTAATATAACCTACTCATGTGCACAGTATTCACAATATATATGCAACACTTGAGGAGCTAACAGAATTTCATAGTAAACTCCCCCCCCCCCATTGAAAACCTTAATATCAAATTCTTCATCTTTAAGCTACTGTAATTTTGTCATCTCATCTTATACCCTATTTTATGCAAATCTAAATTCAGAGAAAACCTCTTTTGAACAGCATAATGACAATGTGAGATTTATGACTAATTTTTTTTAAAGTTATTCACAAGGATTTCACGAAAAGGATTAAATGCACAACATTGGCACCAATTTTTTAATATTATTTACATAAAATTACATCAATAATCATACACAATTTAACATACATTTCGGTGTCTAAGGTGTTCTACTCTGTTGATGAGTTCATGGATGGCTGCTGGGATAATTAATCAAAATTTTATAAGGACAGAGCATGATGTCAAAAAGATGTGAATTGTGCATGAATGATACAATTTGTGTTTGAATGGGGTAACTGAATGGACAGAAAGGACTTGAAGATTTTTAATCATTTCTGTAGACTTTTAACAAAATTTGCTAGTTATTCATTGTTGAAGATTGTAATGAAATTTTTTAATGTTTTTAAAGCAATAAAAAGATTATTATTACACATTTAGTCTTATAAATTGTGTAATTGTGTTATAAGTTGTGAAGCACTGTTATACACGTAAATTAACAGCGACAGTTGTTAATATTTATTTGAGATCTCAGCATTAATTTAACACTGCATGTAAACCAAAATGGAAAACATACAATACAGAAATACGTGTTGTAGTCACATACATAGTTTACGGTCATAAACTACATCAAGTACTCATATCAATTTGGTAAAAAATATTAGGATATTAAGAAATGCATAAATTTTCATGCAAACCAGCTGATGCTTTTGAAGTTCTTAAAGAGGGGCTTCTTCTTACAGACTACTTATTTTGGTATCAATCAAAGACTATTATGCAGTATGAGGTTCAAAGCATAAGAAAACATTTACTTCTTAATGTTATCTATGAGAATTATTAAGAACTTACTCATAAAAACTAAAAGACAAACTATTTCAATAAAATGGCAAAATTATTAAATTGTACATAATTATGGCATAACAGTTAAATATAATCAACCATAAAAAAAGTAATAAGTAAACAAGAAAGCTGAACCACAACGTATAGGTTCTAAGATAATAAAGTACAACCCATATAAATACATCATGTACTACTACCCATGTAAGTAGTAATAAAACAGTTAAAATAATAAATTTTTTAGTTAATTAAAAATTAATAATTTATTAAATAATTACAGTAGCATGGAAAACATGTCAATTAAAACTAATTTTAAACATACAGAAATTAACAAATAATTTTAATAAAACTTTGCTGTCATTGTAAATAAATAATAATGTTTACATCTGATATATATGAAACACACACACACACACACGCGCGCGCGCACACACACACACACACTACTGATGAAGCAATAAAATTAGCTTAAAATAAGGTTTGGCAATAAAATTTAAAAAAACTAATGTAATTTATTTTAACTAATTAATGAAGGAAATATTAATAAACTGAATACATTAAATTAATTTCATTTTAAACAACTAACAGTATGAGATTGTTATGGATAAGTTTTTAATATTATGCAAAAGTAGAGGCTACGTCATAAAGTAAATTATACTGTATAATACATTGATATATATAAATAAAATTTAATTTTTAAATTTAATATTTAACACATAAATGGAGCATGCATAGTTCATTAGTAATAAAGCAAAATAATTTCTCAAACATGGTACCTATGTTAAATAAATAAATTAACAATTGATATAATCCGTCTTACCAGCTCCATGTTGATACAATCTCCAGATCTTTTGTCTTACTTGGAAGCCATCATCAGTAGGTAAAACGAATGCATTAAAGTCAAAGTCTAAAAATCATAGTTAAAATTTAAAAACATTATTATTTTAACTATGATTTTTAAACTTTGACTTTAATGCATTATTTTTAACTCCTGATGATGGCTTCCAAGTAAGCCAAAAGATCTAGAGAACGTATCAATATGCTGGATTATATGAAATGTTAAATTATTTAGCAAAATAACATGTTTCACCAAATTATTCATTCAATGAAGAATTTATATGTTTCAGCAATTAAAAAATATTTAAAAGAAATTTACTGTCTCTACAACTTCAACTTTGGTTATTTCTACCTCGCATTTCACACAAATAACCTATTGCATTTTACACAAATGACAAGGCAGAATACACAATTACTCAACAGCATCATTAGATAAAGATTCTAAAAATTTAACTAGGATAAAGATCAGCATTGTGTAATGGAACCAAAATTTGGTACAGCTTACAGTGTCATAAGTACTGCAAATTGAAAATGACAATATGGTCGTTAGAAAAAATAGAATTCAACAAAATATGATAGTAAGAAGGGAATTAACACAATCTAAAAATTGAACATAACTTTCTAGATTCAATATAACTTTTTTTTCATGCTTTTCAAGACACTCTGCTGTGCTGGAGAGACAAGAGGTAAATGGTAAAGAAGTCCAAATTGATGACTAATCTCCATGAAATGGATAAAAAAGTTTAATAAATAATAAGTAAATTTCATTACTGTTTCAGTTACAAGTAATATACTTGTAAAATGATGTCTCCTTAGAGTATAATTAAATCTTACAAATGTAGTAACATCTAAAAACACAGAAGAACATACAAATATAATCCAAAATAAAAATAAAATAATTACTCTTTCTAATTACACGTATAATAATATACAGTACAATTAATCATATGATCTTAAAAAAGTGGATGATGAAATAATATTTATACACTTACTGATGACCTTCTGATAAAATAATATTTACAGAAGAACCTGATTAATATTTAAAAAAAAAAAAAAAAAAAAAAATAGTAGCACAAGTAGTTGCTTGATTATTTCTACAGATTTGCAAGATATGGATGAATTATGGAAAACCATACAATAAAGTAATAAGTTATCTTGCAACTCAATACCTGAACAACAGATATAAGTAATCCACGACTGATATATCATAATGGGAGGAGAAGGAGAGGAAAGTAATTGAAGTGAATGGATAAGATCAAAGAAAACAAAGAGACAAGGGTGCAATAATTAAATATCTTTTTAAAAAACCGTAACAAAAGTTATATATGGATAAGGCCAGGAGGCCGAATATAAGGCCGAATATATATTATCGAATATATATTCGATAAGCCCACAAATAAATTTGTCTCATTAAGAATTCAAAATTAAATTTTGGACTTAAAAAAGAAAGAGTAAAGTACAACAAAACTGTACATATAAGTCTAAAAATGTATATTTCACAGTATATGACTATATGGTGTTTAATAAACATACAACTTTAAAGAAGATAAATGGATTAGACATACAACTTTCAACAACAGAAAACCAAGAATGATGTACACTGAAAAAAAAATTTAAATCCAATTTAAGGCAGTCACCGCAGCAGATATAAAATTAATGTTAAGAAAAAAGCAGTAAAGAAAGATTTGTCAAAAGAGTTGAGTGAAGATGAGTAGAAATAATTAAAGATGCTTACTGAAATGTACATATATAGTTTTAGCTTTGGTATCAAGGAGCTTAAGGCAAAACCAACATATAATAGCATTAAGCATATATTTTTCATTATGAATAAAACTATAATATGAAAAACAAATCAAAATGATTATACAGGTTGTGGAGAACACACCGACTTTATTCACTAGCCTAGAAAAAAGCATATATATACACATTATTTACAACAATAGTGCTAAGTTTTGCTTTGTCACTAACAGCTTCCTAAGAAAAATTGATACTTTTTGAAAAGATCTCATATATATATATATATATATAAATGAGAAATAAAAAGGAAATCTAATGTACTGCTGCAGAAAAAAAAAGGCTGATGATCATGAAGGAGAGAGCCTACTTCGGTATCATTAAAAAATAACAAATACAATCCAATACAGGTGGATATTTCACTAGAGTTATTAATCTGTTTTTGAGAAACAGGACTGACTACATCATACAGATTACAGAGCTATACGGAATTTATCAGGCCAAAAAAGTGCAATCAGATCTTTAAAAAAAATATTACGTATCGTTACATTAAAAAATTTAAATTGATAGTTGTTACAATTAAATGGAAGTAGGAGCAGATTAATACAAATAATACTTTTATTGAAATATTAAGCAAGTATTTGAAAATTTGAAATGACAAAATGTTTATAAAAAATTAATCTGATATTCAGAGAAAACAATTTTCAATCTGTTTCAACTATATGGCAGCCGTAAGTACAACATGGCAGTTATGAGTAAACTTAGTAAAGTTGTATGGGATGATAAAGGGTACCTCCTCAAATATATAACAAAGAATAAACATTTGAGATTAGCAAATAATTAATTCTGTTCTACAATTCTATATGTAAATCAAAATCATAGGAAAAAAGATTTTTGTAAAAAATAAAGTAAGAAAAGTTTTAGATCTATAAAATAAACGTAATAAAAATTAAAAAAAAAGGTGCAAAATAATTATTGAATTATTTTTTTTGCTGTTTTGAACCAAGTTTAGGAAATACAAAAAATGCTGAAATCCAAAATAACCAATAAATAATAACGTTTTAACATAATACATTTCAAATACTTACTGACATCACTAATATTGATATCATGGCAAATAGAACTCCCATCCTCACTTTTCAGTTTTTGATCCATGATGACCAAGTAATTATCCCACTAAGTTGAAAGAGCCAGCAAAATCTGAAATCCATAACTATGGCTAGACACAACACAAGATACTGTACATAGTAATATATAAAACTGTAGTTATGTAATGGAATGTTAATATTAATTCCCATTATCATCCTCAAACCACTGACAAATCCTCAAACGCTTTTAGTATTTCCCTTTTTGAAATAAGAACAAATAAGCAAACTTTTTACCTTTTTATTCTACCTTCAACACAGAACAACGATTTGCTTAGTATTCTAATGAATGAAAATTAATTTTAAATAAAATTTGGGCTTCAAATTATAAAACTAAACTGTCATTTATATAAAAACTAGCAAAAAAACCCAAAGATTTAACAACGATGAAAATGAACAATTATTGTAGATTTATTACTCAATTCATTTGAATTAACACTTGCTTCAATTCACTCTCTTATTTACAACTCAATTTTTTAATTTTTCTGAACAAACAAAAAACCAAGTAACAAATAAGTGCACAAGAGAAATTAAACAATTACCTAATTTATATTAATGCTAATTATGACCAATAATGTTTTTACAGAGCTAGTTACAAAATTGGCCCACACCAACTCTTAAATAAATACATTTTTACTGAAACAAGACTTTTTACATTTTCAGTTTATTACTAATTATATATTTACATAATCTAAAATTAATTTTGTTAGTTGTTTTTCTTTAGTGAACTGTATTTATTTATTTTTTGCAAGGTTTATCATTAAAAAAATAATCTTGCAGAAAAGAGTATGCAGTAGCTTCAAGTTTAGTTCTAAATGAAAGTTACTCATCAGGATTTAAGTATTTTATTTATGACAAAAAATATATTATTCTTACTACGGTTATATAAACACAAAATTTGACAAGTCTCATTCTTTACTTGTGGTTGAAATTTTTTTCCAAACAAAACTGACTAATTGATTACTATCCACATTGTCACAGTGACCACAGCTTCTTTTGTAATATTTTTTTCTGGTTGTATAATTGATATCTATTTCTTAACATTCAAACCGATCAGCAAATAATGGTTATTGTAAATTCTCTTATTGGATTTTCTCCTGCAACAGTATGATGGCTTCAGTAAGTAATGTTACTTCACCACCACATAAATTGTTATATTCACTTTGTGCAGTTATCAGGGAATCTGTAGATTATTTTGTTAATTGACTATAAAGTCTAACCAAGTATCAGCCACTGATGCAATAATACTGCAAAATCTTGCCTTGGTAGTTCTGTAACTTGTCTAACCTGTTAGTTGTCCTGTCTGGCTCAATCTAGACCTTGTCTAATTGTTTTGCATTCTGGTCTGATTGAACACCAGCCATTGATGACTTTTTGGTCTAAGTTCAATTAGGTAATAATTATAAACTGTCTACAATCTGTTTCTTTTTCATTTTTCAGAATTAAATATTGTCTATTATTTTGCGGCTATGGTAGCACAACTTTAGGGGAATCTATTAAACAGACATCCTTCAACACTTCCATTCTTTGGTTACATTAATTATCATCTCTCGAGACAGATATTTATAACCAAAATTTTTTATGAGCTGTCCTTCCTGGAGACTTTTATTGTGAGTTTTGGAATAGCAAAATCGGCAAAATTTCATTTTTTCTGTATTTGTCGAAAAGTTATGTAAGGGTTTCCACAATTTAGCACATTATATATATATACACACACACACACACACACACACACACACACACACACACACACACACACACACACACACACACACATATATATATATATATACATGAAAGAAAAATTATTAAAATCATGTGTTTGGCACTGTTTAAAATTACAAAACAAAAAATCTTACAGAAACTTACAAATAACTGCATACATTACTTACTGTAAAGAGATATAAATATTTAATAAACTAAATTCAGAAGTTTAATAAGTAAACTTTAAAAAAAAATTAATCTTAGATTACGCTTTCCTCTAAGTAGTAGGGTGACCTCAGATTATGCTTTCAGGTAATCTACTTCTCAGATTATCTGGATATTCAGATACCAGTGAAATTCAAACGGATAAACAACATAATGAAATTTATCAAATTTTATTTATTGTCCTTTAATAAAATTTTACAACAGAGAAAGCAAAATAATTCATTATTTTATCAGAAATGGAAAAAATCTTAATGTTTTATCAATCTGGCAACAATGGTCATAAAAGCATGCTTGACAGATAATTATTTTTTATCTGTGAATAATTAAGAATAAACAACACAGTAAAACAAGTTAACCAAAGCAATGAATTAAAAGCAATTATTATAGCAGAAAGATCAATAAAAAAATAAAATCAAATACAATAAATAAATTTTAAAACAACATGTATATGTATGTAAAGAGATAATTAGTTAACCACGTTCCATTCAAATTTGTCATTTGTTAATTATTTATGAATACATGAACTAATAATAATAATAATAATAATAGCAAATACATAAGAAAATATGTAGCAATCATTAGTCATCCAAAAAAAAAAAATACAAAATAAATATTAAATATAAAAATGGGCAATGACCTAGTTAAATAAACAAACTACTAAAAACAAATGGACAAGACAAGAAATATAATAGTGTAACACCCACATTAATGTAGTCTTGGACTTAAAAGGCCGATTACACAATAATATACCTACACAACACTACAACAACATACAACTTGAAGATAGACAAACTTAAAATTAACCTCTTTATGAGAGTATTAAAACTTATCAAAACAAAAAAATAATTTTAAGTGAAAATAAAAAAAACAAGATAATTTTAATTTTATTAATATGAAAAAAAATATATAAAATTTTGTAATTTAAATAAATTCAGCCTATTTTGTTAACAACACATTTTCTATTAGATAAATATCAAACTTGAAGCTCATTTTTAGAAATCTTACAGTATTTTAAAATACTGTAAGATTATTAAGTATGGTCATATCTATTCCCTATACAGATTTAACACAGGTAAAGGCACATTTAACAAATCTAATAACGAAGCATAAATTTCATAGTAATATTTTATACAGTTTTTAGTTATAAATTATCAACTATTAAAAAAAAAAAAATAATGTAAGAAAAATTGATTTTATGCAATTTAAAGTTCATTGAAGATATAATTCACTATTTACAGAAATGTTTTAATCTTGCATTATAATCTAGACAACATAATAATAATTTTATTAATGTAACACTAAAAATAGTGCATTAGATTAGATAAAACCATTTTGTAATTATTTTTTTAATAAATATATTCTATATGTAGAACTAGCTATTATACTGTCAAACTGCAGTTTTAAGTTACCTAATCACCTAAAAGAACTTCTAGCCACTTAATTTAAAATTGGATTAAATTATTTTCATTTACAATGACAATTGATGATTTATAATAAATAATATCAAATAAATGTTGTACAATTTTCTTTCTTCATTCTTTAAGAAATAAACACAAACACTTTTCATGTTGTCAAAATCTTAATTTAATTCTGCAACAATTTCAAATATAAATAAATATATTTGTGTTACAATTATTTCATCCAATTATATACATTTATTCTAATATGTAAGGAAATTAATTATATTATCTGAACAACTGGTTTACTTAGTTTAGTTACCAGATCTTATCTATTACTTAAGAATGCAAAGTCAAAATTCACCAAATATTTGTTCACATTTTATTTGTTTTATATATTCTTTCTAAAATTTCTGTGCTAAAATATATTCCCATCACGAAAATCAATGAAAGCTGTTCCTGTAAGGTGGGAAAGGAATCCTGCACTTGGAATTTCAAATAAGTTTCTAAGAAATCTGCTTAAAATTTAAACATTTTTAATTTTCGCTACTTGACATTTTTCTTAAAGAAGCATCCTTGCTAGTAAATCACGAAAATGGTATTAACAAAAGAGTACAATCCACCAATCCCAGAGTTTGAAATAAAAAAAAGAAAACTTCAAAGTAAGTTGCTTTATATTTATAAATGTCCATGACCATTATACAGGATATAAGAGCAATATTCACACTGTACTTTAAATATTTCAAAAGACCATCATAAATGGAGACTTAAAACTATTACTTATATTAATTATTTCTATTAAAAACTAACTACGCTGATGCTACTAGTCATTTTAAATCAGATATACCTGCCTAGTGTTGGCAGACACATGATTAAGTTAATAAAAATCAAGTTTATCACTGCACTGACTTTTTTGTAAACTTCTATCACACTAGGTAAATTAATATTTCACTTATATAACCCAAACATTTGGGATCTATTCCTAACAGTAAAGAAAAATTCTACTTTAACTATCATAAACATGCTGGCTTCATTTGGCAGGGTAAACGAATAACTTTGGTTTTCAAAGGGAAGTATGGCAGAAATTAAAACATCTGGTCTAAACCATTTTTCCAAAAATTGTTTTCTTTTGTAATAAAAATCAATAACAATTTTCACTAAATATAAAACTCAGTGAAAAAATTTATATTAATTAAATAAATGAAATTGTACCACAAACTTCAGTAATATTACATCAGAGGATATTAACAAGGGATAAATTTCTGGTTTGATTAAAAATGTTTATCAATGAAATGAATGTGCAATAGCTAAAATGTTCAAGGTTTTTGGGAAGTAAAATGATAAACTGCATTACTTCCAACATTAATTAAACTTGACATTTTCACAACACAGAGTTCAGCCTCAGAACTGAATGGGGTATGTAGCAAGCGTAAAATTAAAATACAATGACTGAAGGCACATTTTTTAATAAGCAACAAAGTTAAATCGGAAATAATTGCAATACAGCTCTTGGAAATAATAAGTAGTTGTTGGCATAGCAATTAATTACATTTAAAATTCATTCTTTTTTTTTTTTGGAGGGAGGATTAAAGAGCAAACAACCTCAACCAGGAAGCTTATTTAATTTGCCAAAATGACATGGAAAGGTAAAATATTTATTTTATATTTTCAAATCTCTGGTACTTTGGCTTTATTTGGCATTTACAACTGTCCAATTTAATACATATTACACAAATGTTTAAAAACTAAAAACTGAAAATTTATAAATTGTATAAAAAATATTTTAAAAAATAAATAATCGTCAGGTACAAAGATTAAAAACCAACCAAACTGAATTATGCCATATAGCATTCAGAAAATTTTATAAACAATTAAAACACTTTTAAACAACGAATGGACTGTAAAAATAGAACCTCCCACCACCGAAAACTGTTACTGAACTCAAACATAAAAAAATTAAAAGTATTAACATCAGTCATATTTAACAGATTAAAATGAGATTCAAAGAATTACCCTAACTTATACTGAAAATTAATTACTAAAAATTTCATTTAACTTATGCTTAATTTGAAAACATCTAGTTACCTCATCTTTAATACATATATACATATTTTCTTTTATAGAATGTTTGTACATTATATTTTCTATAGGTACACAAATAAAAATGTATTTGTGTTATAAATTTATAATCTATATTATTCAAATCTATATTAATTTTCTATATAATTATAAAAATAAATATTTAAAAAAAAAAATGCACTCAATGAACTGCACTCATACCAACCTGCTGCTACAGTTCAATGTTAGAGATCTTAAGAGAGCAAAGAGGGAGCACACACAATCACAAAGAATGTGATGTATCATTACAAGGTAGTTATCTAATAAAATTACCAGATATTAATATCAAATAGTCAATGAAACTCAATAAATCTGGGTTCAAAGCCAAATCGAAATTCCTGTTGAAATATTACATGATTATTATCACTTTCCTTGCAGCTAGTTAGCTGGAAGAAATGATGGAAGTTGGAAATCTCCATAGTGGATAAGAGTACTAATGGACAATATACTCTTACATAGCAGGTGGATGTAGGGCAAACCAAAAAAATACACATTGATCCTAACAACCATAGAAGCAGTTTTGTAAGAATGTTCTCTGAAACACCCATTAGTCAATGAGGACTGTTCAGAAAATAACTGAACTCTATTTATTTTAACTATTAATTTTACACACTACTGATCTTTGTTCCTTTTAAAGTACTCCCCTCCCCTATTCATTATTAAACCTTCAAGCAAGAATTCAAAATGCACAATTCCATTAAGTTGAAAAACCAGAGAACATCACTTTAACACTGGATAGAGAATGACTTGCTTTCTTGGGGTATGGAGAGATCCTTTGCCAATCCATTGTGATGATTGAACTTTTGTTTCAATGTCATAGCTGTAAACCCAAATATGATTGCTTTGCATAAATGTTTTATCGTCATCAGATTATTTCTTTCTGGTATTCAGTCATCAAATGCGGACCAAACTTTGCTGCAACTGTATGCATGTTCAATTTTTCAGTCAATATGTCATGGCATGAGTCAACTGAGATGCTAACCTCTTCTGCAAGTTCTCTGTCAGTCAACTGGCAATTTGCATGCACCTGATTGTTGATTTTTCTGTACGTGGGGTGTCATCAGTTGAAGTCGAAGGCCTTCCTGGTCAAGGGTCGTCTTTTGACTGTGACTGCTTTAAATCGTGAAAACCATTTATAACATTGTGTACAACCCAGAGTATCACATCTGCAAGCTTGTTTAAATGTTTCTGTGAAAGTTTTCCACAGTTTTACGCAAAATTTTTCATTGTGTCATTGGTCCCAAAAATTACTACCAGCTACCAATACAACACGATGCACTAAAATAACAATAACATGAAAACTAAACAAAATATGAACAATCAAAGAACATGATTACAGAGGTTATGCAGAACACAATGTTGCCAACCGCAGTCACTAAATATTTTCATTAGTGTGTAATTAAAAATGTTTGGCTATTTTCTGAACAGACCTCATATATTGCAAACATTATCATATAGAGGATCAAGAATAATACCATTCAAAGTTCTTGCAAGCAAAAACTAGAACTCAACAACTTGTATAGAATTTGTACTAGAACAACTTTTAGAACTCAAGAATATTACATAGACATATTGTTATTTTCATACATTATCAATAAAAGTACACAATTCCAAGAAAATGAAGTAGTTAATTGATGTCATATATATATATATATATTATATATATATAATAATATTAAGTTTAGTGTTTTATTAATGTTTTAATACATAATTAATTTTTAATTTTAATGAACTGATGAGGAATTTCTTTGAAAGCACTCATGAAACTAATTTTATTAATTTTCTTTTTCTTTTCTATAAGTTAAGAGCTCTTACCGATTCTGTACTTTGGTAGATTGTGCTGAATTTTGTTTATGCTTTTGGACTTGCGTTTGTATATAGTGAGAAATCTTTAAATAAACTACCAAGAAATAAATGCTCTTTTATTGGGCTAATATATAAATACAGCATATGAATATTCTCATAATTATCATAATACGGATGTACAAATAAACAGGATATGTTGGATTGTTTTGTTTTTTCTGTAAATGAATCTTTTACTTTTCTTTAATTCAACACTTATTTAATTCAATTATGAAAATGTTTACAGTTAAATAAAAGAATAAAAAATATTATGCTGTAAAAAATAATCAATAAATTGTCCAATAATGACTGTTAACCTAAACATTCTTGAAATTAGTTTTATTTTAAGCAATAATTTAAGCACTTTATTTTCTAGCAAATTTTTCCAAATTATC
Organism: Lycorma delicatula; assembly: GCF_047948215.1. Classification (NCBI taxonomy): domain Eukaryota; kingdom Metazoa; phylum Arthropoda; class Insecta; order Hemiptera; family Fulgoridae; genus Lycorma; species Lycorma delicatula. Next base: position 86,761,797 of record NC_134460.1, read on the forward strand.
ATTTCCAAAGCACACAAGTCTTTGAGAACGGTTAAAATAATACACATGCACATAACACCACATAAACATAATAGTAAATAATAGCAACAACAGAAAGATTTTTAAGTGAGGAAAGTATAATGCTTTTAATTAAGAAAAAAATATTCATATATGTATAATTTAAGTTTCATATTAGTATTTAAATCTTTTATTTAAATTGCACACAACAGTCAAAATTACAGTAAAATAATAACTTATAACTAGGTAATATGTTATGTAAATATAAAACAAAATGTGAAAATGATCTGGAATAAAAGAAGAAAAACTCAATAATTATTCAACTCTTGAAAACAAGCGAATTAAATCTTTTTTCACCTCAACTTCGAAAATGTTGTTATTCATTATAAATTCTCTTCATTTTGACCATATAAATTAAGATTTTAGTGTAGTAAGTATGCTATAGCCTGTGTAACACTATATCCAGTGTAAACTGGATAGTTAAAAAATCTTGGCACATGAAAGTTCAGCAGAAATAAGATCACAGAATCATTCATTATTATACTGTTTATAACTGCTTTAGGTACATTAATACAGCAGTCTGAAAACTTTTGAGAGTCTAAACATGAGATGTTTCACTAAAGACTGTATGAAGAAAAAAAACTGAAATTGTTTGTAAAAACACAAATTAAAAGTGTTATGAAATATAACAGTAAATCTTTAACATTCTTCTTTAATTCTTTAAGTTTAATGGATCAGAATTCTTACCTGTTAACTTTCACAAAACCCAAGCAGGAGAAGATTTAAGATCAAACTCATTTAAGCAATTTTTTATCAAAGTTTGGAAGTGAAATAGGAGTTTTAAGTTTATTCCAAATTCCTGATTTTAACGATTAAACACTATATTTTAATACCATTCTTAAATATATACCACTCTTAAATATCTGACTTTTTTTTGTGAAAAGTCATGACAGCATTTATTTACGTAAACATGATAAAGTAATACGATAATAGATAAAGTAGTTAGGATCAGCATAAATATTTTTAATTCACATCAACATTAGGAAAAACAACTAAGTTTCATTAAAATATCAAAGTCTACTCATTCTAAGACAAACTTACTTAGCTGAAACATTAACATACAAACATTCACAAGGTGAAAACCTTGATATGAAAAACATATTTATAGCATAGCTTTTTTTTACACATGTTTAAAAAAATAAGCATAGTGGATATTAAATTAACTTGAAAAACTGTTAAATAAAATCAGTATTATGAAAAAAAAACATGCAAAATAATACAAGAGAATAAATAAGCATTAAAAAATATTACATAAGTATAATGAAGAAATACTTCTCAATAATGTTGAAAATATAATAAAAGAAATAACAAGTTAACCCACTCATCTCTTAAATAATTACAACAATTATATGTTATTTCAATGTACTTCAAAAAAAAAAACAAAAAACAAAAAAAAAACTTTAAAACAAACTAAAATAATACTAACCTAGTTACGAAAAAGTACAAAAATCTGTTTGCCAACTATAGATGACTTATCAGAACCTTAAAATTAAGAATAATATAGTCAGTCATATTCATATAATTATTTTCAAATATGCAATAAAAATTAATTCTACAAATTACAATGATTTTCTGTAATTAAATTAGCTACAAAAAAGCATTAAAACATTATTAGACAATAAAATAAATTAAGTTCTCTTACAAGTATACAAAATCAAAAGTTGGAAACATTCTACTCAAAACTGGACTAAAATAAAATAAGCCATTAAATTTTAATTCCCATTCCAATTAATTAAAAAAATAATAATTTATCAATTAAATAAACAGAACAGAATTTTTAATAACTTACTTCAAATTTTTTCAATCGTACTTTATGAGAGTCTTCAGTAATTGGTACTGCTATTATTATTCTGGCATCAGCTGATAAAATGGATGGAAGTTTTTTTTTATTAGTAAACATTTATTTAGAATATGCTAAGTTAAATATGTTAAGTATAACATTTAAATGTGAAGACATAATTCAAATCAAATACCACTTTCCAACATTCTAAATACATATTTACCTAATAAAAAAAAAAGATCGCCAGTAGTAACTTCATCTGATGGTAGAATGAGAACATCAAAACCAGTCACTGAAGTCTCAGTTCTAAAATCACTTTTTTGAAGTTATTAAAAACCTTTTTCTTTTTTTTTAAATTTATTCAGTATCTTATAGAAGTTTACAGTTAAATTTTTCTCATCCAACCAACATTGACAAAAGAATAACACTTATTCTAAAACAGTTTTCATTCACACTGAAAAATATCTAGTTGTACAAATATAGTGAACTTTTCACCAAATAATATTCTGTTAACATTCCCACAGAACATCAGTTTTTAATCATTTTATCCCATCTGCATAAAACGAAATATAATAAGCAACTGATAATGCCAATAAAACCTTATAGAATAATTTTCAACCTATATAGTTTAAAATTTCTATGAAACAACCTAATGTGTTCTTTTCAAAAACAAAAACAGGTAACATCCAAGCTGAAAAAAAATTTCTTAGAAAATGCCATCAGAACAAAACTAAAAACTCAATACTTAAGAGATTATAATTAAAGCCTTATAGGTGAAACATGTTGGGATAATTTGTATGAAGGTAATTTGACCTGTATCCAAGCACTATATAATAACTTCAGAAATTTGTAAGTGGAGGTAAACACGACATTATGTTATAAATAAATAAAGCTCTTCTTATGAATACTCAATAATATATTGCACATATCACATCCTTATAAGACAAATTTTCAATTTAAATGTGATTTAAGTTCATATTAAAAACTTTCAAAAATCAAAACCTAAGCTGACAACGATTGTTAACATCTATATGCCTGCAAGTGCTCATGATGACAATGAGGTAGAGGAGTGTGTATATGAAAAAATTGACGAAGCAATTAAACACATGAAAGAAGATGAAAATTTAATAATAGTTGGAGATTGGAATAAGGGCACTGGAAAAGGCAAGGAAGGAAATATTGTGGGTGAATACGGGCTGGGCAAAACAAATGAAACAGGGAACTGACTTACTGAAGTTTGCACAAAGTATAATTTAGTAATTGCCAACACCCAGCTTAAAAATCATAATAAAACAATATACACATGGAAAAAGCCTGGTGATACTGCAAGGTATCAGATAGATTATATTATGGCTAAATCAAGATTTAGATTTAAGCAACTCGATAGCAAAGCATATACTGGGCAGACATTGATAGCAACCATAATTTAGTGATAATGAAATGTAGATTGCGGTTTAAAAACCTGAAGAAATGGTGTCAGATGAATCTGTGGAATTTAGAAAAGCTTGAGGAAGAGGAGGTAAAGAAGAATTTTGAGGAAGACAACACAAGAGGTCTGAGTAAAAACGATAAGGTAGAAAATATAGGAGAATATTAAAAAGGAAATTCTTAAATCAGCAGAAGCAAACTTAAATGGAACAAAGAGAACTGGTAGAAAACCTTGGATATCAGAAAATATATTGCAGCAAATGGATAAACGAAAATGCTAGTGATGAAGGTAAAACGAATTATCGTCAGTTAGAAATACTATTAACAGAAAATGCAAATTAGTGAAAAAAGAGTGGATTAAAGTAAAGTGTTCGAAAGTGGAAAGAGAAATGATCATTGGTAAAATAGACTGAGCAAACAGGAAAGTTAAGGAGAATTTTTGGTACATAAATTAAAATCTAATAATGTGTTAAAGATGGTACACAGATTTATAATATGAAAGAAAAGGTTGATTGGTGGGTGGAATATAATGAGTTATATGGAGGAAATGAATTAAAAACTGGTGTTATAGAGGAATAAGAAGAAGAAGTCAAAGTGGATGAAAAGGGAGATGCAATACTGAGATCTGAATTTAAGAGAGTATTAAAAGACTTGAATGACAGAAAGGCTCCTGGGATAGACGGGATATCTACACAATTATTGCGCAGTGAAGGTGAGGAAGTGATAGATTATACAAACTGGTGTGTAATATTTAAGAAAAAGGGGAAGTTCCATCAGACTTCAAAAAGAGTGTTATTGTCATCATACCAAAGAAAGCAGGAGCAGATAAATGTGAATTAGAATTCTGTACAGAAAAACAGAGAGGAGAGTGGAAGAAGTGTTAGGAGAAAACAAATTTGGCTTCATGAAAAGTATAGGGACAAAGGAAGTAACTTTAGCACTCAGATTAATAGTAGAAAGAAGATTAAAGAAAAACAAACCAACACACATGGCATTTATAGACTTAGAAAAGGCATTTGATAATGTAGACTGGAATAAAATGGTCAGCATTTTGAAAAAATTTTAGGGTTCAAGTATGGAGATAGAAGAGTAATTGCTAACATTTACAGAAACCAAACGGCAACAGTAATAATCGAAGAACATAAGAAAGAAGCCGTAATAAAAACAGTCTGACAAGGATGTTCCCTACCCCCATACTTTTTAATTATGTTAATGAACAGTTTAGATCCGGAGTAACAGTGCAAAGTAATAATAAAGATGCTAAACAATGAATGGCATGGATGAAGTTCTACATGAACTACTGCATGAAAATAAACAACAAAATGAAAGTAATGAAATGTAGTAGAAATAATGTAGATGGACTACTGAATATAAAAATAGGAAGAGTAAAGATTATGAAGGTAGAAGAATTTTGCTATTTGGGAAGTAGAATTACTAAAGATGGACAAAGCAGGAGCAATGTAAAATGTCAGATAGCACAGGCGAAGCGAGCTTTCAGTCAAAAATATAATTTGCTTACATCAAAAATTAATTTAAATGTCAGGAAAACATTTTTGAAAGTATATGTTTAGAGTGTGGCTTTATACGGAAGTGAAACTTGAGACGATCGGAGATTTTGAAATGAGGTGCTATAAGAGAATGTTAAAAATCAGATGGGTGGATAAAGTGTTTCAAATCAGATGGGTGGATAAAGTGTTTCCTCTGAAGTATTATCTAAACGGTAGTTTCCGGAGGCTAAACAGGAAAAAGAAAAAGGGTGGATAAAGTGACAAATGAAGTGCTGTGGCAAACTTAAGAAAGAAGGCATTGGAAAAATAAAGTTAAGAAGAAATAGACTTATAAGCCACATATTAAGGCATCCTAAAATAGTTGCTTTGATATTGGGGGGACAGGTAGATGGGAAAAATTGTGCAGGCAGGCAACAACGTTTGGAATATGTAAAACAAATTGTTAGAGATGTAGGATGTAGGGGTATACCAAAATGAAACTACTGGCACTATATAGAGAATCTTGGAGAGCTGCATCAAACCAGTCAAATGACTGAAGAAAAAAAAAAATAAATAACTTATGTCAAATAATGTTAAGATAAATACATTAAACACAAAAATTTACTACAGAATAATTCACAATCCAGAAGGTGATTTTATATCACCATCTGAATTGTGAATTATTCCATGTTGAATAGGATACAGGAAAATTAGGTTTTTTCTATTAGTAATACTTTAAAATTCACCGAAAGAATAATAATGTTTCCGTAAAAGAAAAACCTTTTAATTGTACTTGTACTTGTATTAAATTGGTGGAAAATTTTTCAAATGATTCGTAATTTGTTAAAAATAGTAAGGAAGCCACTTACTTGTAAGTCAAAGTATTGTGTTGAGTTACACAAAAACAGCTGTTACCTGGTTTGGCAAGAATGGGTATTGTGCTTTTTTAAGAATAAGTGATTCTTCTTTTTAGCAAAAAATTGCAAATGCATATAGGCTAAATAGATGAGGAAAAATTAAAATATTTAATTTTCTAAATAATTTTAGAATTTTCTAAATTCTTTACGATTCATTCTTACAGGGATGATAATTTATAAACCTGAAACAAATGCAAATTTAAAAATTTAATGCAATCAACTTTTTTTAATATTCAACAAAATATTTGGGGTGCTCAAATGCTCTCTGGATACTAATAACAAAACTAATGTTTGTAAGGTGCTTCTAACTGATTGTCTAAAACAATACTTTTCAGTCAACAGTCATTTTAAATACCATTTCCTTATATCTACTTAATGGCTCATTAACAAATGAAGTGGCCATCTAGTTTTGAATTAAATCTTTTTGTAAACAATCTTTGAGCACTTTCTTATTTAATTTTATAACCGTTTGGACCATTAATATTAATACAATTTGTATAATTAATGTCTCCACTTATCAACAATTTTCAATCTATGTGTCCTAGCGCTTTTAGTGTCACTTCTACATAAACGGGATTTATTGAAGTTGCTAATTTCAATGTGTATAAATTCTCCATGTATAATAATAATTAAATTTAAGTTAAAATTGTTATGTTCATAATAGTCGATCATCAAATAAAAAAAAAAATATACATCAATAAGAATGTAATGTCACATCTAAGATGTTTACGACTATTAATGACTTACAACTTTCTTATTTACTAATTTATTTCAAAAACAGTTAAGCATGATTCTTTTTTAAATTAATTATCATAATAATATTCAAAAAGTAGTCGCAATGTATTAAATGTTAGGAACGGACTTTATTGTTACTATATTAATAGTTAATTGTTACTATATTAATAGTTAAAATTAAAATCAATTTTATTCACCTGTTGATCTACTCACTATACAAAGCAGTAAACGTGATTCACCTTTAACCAATCAAGATAAACATACAATGTTATAAATAAAAATCAACAAATCAAAATTTTGACAATTTTCAATAGAATGCATTCAAAGAATTAATTTTTAAAAAAATTTTTTTTAAACTTCTATTTCATTTATTCTACTCCAATAATTAAGCACAGGGTACAATAAATTTTCTTTCGTTTTGATTATGTAAGAAACTACTTAAGTAAAATTATATTTGTTGTATAAATGAAACAGTGAAAGTAAGAAATTAAAACAAAAACATTCCGTATAAGTTATCAAATAGGAATCAAAACATATACAATAAAGAAGTTCATTTTAATGAGGTTTCATTGAAAAAAAATAACCACAAATTCCTGGTCCAGGAAATCGCATTTTAATAACACACAGAATTTTTGTCATAAAAGAGATCAAAAATAAATCTGCTAAAAATTAAGATTACTATTAGATGCAAGTAACCGGTGAAAAAATATCTAAAAAAAAAAAATTTTACTTAATTAAAAAACATATCAAAAAATTATTGTTTAAATTTCATGACTTTTTTCTATGAATCTGTGCTGGATAAAACATGCACAGAATTCAGTTAACAGAATTTAAAGTAATAATAAATGTACAGAAGCGTAATGTTTCAATTGATTAAAAGTAGAAAATTATGTATAGAAAACTTAAAAAACATGATTCACTGATCTCCATTACAAATTTAAAAAAAAAAATATTTATAAAAAAAATGGTCATTTGATGTTAATTATATTTTTGATACTGATGTCATCTATCCCCTTAAGTAAAGGCAATAAATATAATACAGTATTTTTTGGCAGAAGAGGTAGACTAATCAATTGAATTATTCCATTTGTTGGTTTTTCTTAAGGTTATAATAAATGAAAATAATGTAAAACACAATTGACGCTACTGTGCTTCTATCAGAATAACTTTCTCGGTGAGAAATATGTTTACTAAAAAAAAAAAAAAACAATCAGTCCCTTCAGTGAATAAAGGGAGGATGTAGAACTGTACTTCTGAATTTTGATGAGTGTGGGATGTTATACGAGACAGTATATTTGACTAGGTGAAGAAGGCAACAGGAAACCACATCACTCTTCAGTCTCCTTAATAAGCCTGGTATGGTATGCTTATTTTTGTAAAAATGGCTGAGACTCATATTCTACTTTTCATTATGGTTTGCATATAATCATTTTGATTAGGGCATCCAACCACAGCACATACATACAGTTCAAGTTCTCATTTTTTAAAGTGTAACACAAATTTTACACTTTGTAAAAAAAAAAATCCCGTTATTTCTTTGAAAGGCTACGGATAGATATATAAAATCTTGAGTGCATTGTGATAAAAAAATGTCTGGCTAAAAAAAACTCTATATTTAAAGAAAAATTACTTTATTTTTCACACAAAATATTTTCTCAATTAAAATATACATAATACTGTCATATTAAGAAATGTATGTTTTAATTAAAAATAACAGAATATATAATTATTCTGCTCACTTCTATTTGCCTAATAATGTATTTCAAAATTATACATTTCTATGTATAACTTTTTAACATAACTTTTTTTTTTTAAATATCCTGTCACTATACATTTCATTCCATATCTTGAATTTATTTTTAGGATAAACCGAATTATTTTAAGCAAGGTAAAAAAATAAGACTTTCTCATAAGGGAGCCAGGGAAGTGCAAAATGGAAAAATTTATGTAGCACATTTGCGAATGGTCCTATAACTTAACTTTTGTGGATAAAAAATATAAATAAAACTTATTTAAAATAATAAACATGTAGGTATAATAAACAAACTCCACTCTGGCAATTTATAAGAAAAGAATTAACCATACAGCGTATAAAATATTAATTCTGTACTATTTATTTGATAAATTATTATTAGGTATAAGATGAAATTTAAAAACAGAAGGCTCTAATTGGCTTTTTAATTTTCTTTTTTTTAAATTATCTAAAAAAGGCACTGTTTTACAATTATCATTGCAATACACCAGAATGAAAAGATTTTAGATTCACACCATTCATTATGCAATCTCAAATCTTCTGTCCAATTAATAAAAAATTAGCAACCTAAAAAAAATATTCATGCAATGAATATTTTTACAGAAATTTCTACAAAAATAAAATAGTTTTTTTAATTTAAATGGATTCTTTTTCATAGAAGTTATATAGTATTTGAAGCCACTGGACAACTTTAATAGGCTTAATTGCATAATAAATTTATATACAACTACTATAAATATATACCGTATAATAAACATTCATAAATATAAATTAAAATTAATTTTGTAGATTAAAAAAAATAATAAAATTTAGAATAATAAAACTAACTAGTAGAAATAATAACAAACCATAACTGAAATAATCTGTAAGAAATATTATATGACAAAAAATATTAATTTTATATTACTCATTTGAGAAATTGATATCAGGTATAGGTTTAAATTCTAGGCCCTAAAAAAACTAATTTGCAATAAACTAGAATGAAAATATTTCAAATTCATATCTCATGCAATCATAAAGAATTATAAACATAATTATAATCATAAACAATTTTTTTTTGACAAATTAATATCCATTAAAAGCAATTGTGATTGGAGCACAGCCCCATGAATTGTACTATAAATGTCACAAGTAAACAGTATTACATTTCTTATTAATAAAATTATCTCACTAAATTACTTTATTTTCTGCAAATTTATGCTACAAAACTTAATACTGGAATCAAGAACCTCAAAATTAAAAAAAATAAATAAACATTTAAATAATTTTTTAAAAATAAATAGGAAAAATATTAATAGTCAAAATTACAACCAATGTTTTTTAACTAGATTTACTTTTCTATTTATCAATCAATCTTACAAATAGTAAAAATGGTTATTAAAAAATACAACAAAAATATTGGTCTAATATAATTACAGCTAACTATTTTTGCAATAACTATTTCTGAAAATACTGTTTTGAAGGTAAAAATAAACTTGAAATGTAAGTACTCTGTATTTAAACACTATTAAATGAACAATTAATTAAATGCAAAATGATTCTGAAATTATACATCCATTATACATCTCAATCGTGCAACATCAAAGATGAATTAATTAAGAAAATTTGGTCCACTACCAAACAAAAACATCAGTTGCATTACTATATTTAAATGACTTTAACTCAGAATCTAATATTTGCCTTGATTACATTATATGAAAAAAGGTTTACTAAACAACCTAATAACTGGTATTTGAAAGAGTACAAATAATACAAAGAAAACAGTGATACATTACACAGCTATCACAAAATGACAATTTATGCTATTTTACTGAAACTTTGTTAAAACAATTAGTAGATTATAAATTAATAAAGCAATAATAAAAAACTTATTTTCTTCAAATTGGTAAATCAGTGATGGTTTTTGAAAACGATGTAGGGACCATTTATAGAGTACCTTACCCATTCTTGACTAATACCTGTTCTGTATAATTATGTGCGAATCAAAATAAGAGATTTGTATCAGTTTACAAAGCGAATTGTAAATACTTAATGAAGTACACACCTCTCATTTTCTTCTGCTGATTTTTAAAGGAATGAATTTACAATAACATTTATATTACAAGTTATTATTAAAACATGACAATCAGAACTATCTAAAATAAAGAATACAACAAACTAAGTATCATATTTCTCTAATCTAACTAAAATATTACTACCGAACAAAAAAATTCTCCTTTAAGGTTACAATATAATACCCAACAAAGTATCAAAACTAAATTGTGGGCAACAAATATTATACAAATTAATTAAAAACAAAAAATCCTACTATAAAAATTTGCAGTCGCAAAAAAAAAAATTTTAATGTACAAACTAAGCTAAAAAAATGTAATTTTAACTTCAACTGTAGACTTTCATTAAAATGGTCATCAATGAGATGAAACAATTTGAAAACAAATTGAATCCCCTAATTTTATATTACCATTTAAAGGCCAAATAACATTAATAATGACAATTTTCAAGTCATCAAGAAAAATGTTAAAGGTTTCTACATAACAACTTGCAGTGAATTCACAAAACAGGTGAAATATTTTTTTACACTCGCTAAATTTATCTAACAGTGACCAAGTAAGAATATAAAAGACTAAAATAAAATCACAGAATATTTAGCAATTTATGCCTAATGAAACTGACAAAGAAATAACTGCTTGAACTTACTCTATACATATAAAAGTTGATCGATTTGTTTCAAGTATAATTTTATAGAAAATTAATGTGCGAAAACGAAATTTCAGTACCTATCACAGTCACTTACGTACATTAGCAATTTCAAAAATAACACCAACATTAACAGAACTATGCCTTAACTGAAATTAAATTCTAAGAATAAACCAAAATATACCGTACTTAATTCCCAATCATAACCTAAAACCATGTCCTACCACAATCACAGATAAAAACTTATTTAATACTTCATTACGCATAAAGTTTTAAATTAACAATTAATATCGTATACAATAACAATATCCATAACTTTGATTCAGATAAATTTCAGCAATTACCTTAATCGACGACATTTTGATGGTTGAGTATAATAATGAAGCTAGAAGTGTAGGATAAGAAAAAAATTGTCAAGGTCCTGTAAACTAAACTTCCTTGTTACAAACACGTTGTTTAAAAATATAAATAATAAAACAGTCTGTAAAACTAATCCGAAAGTTTAACTTAACAGTTAACCTACATGCGCTAATATAATATGCAAAATTAAAAACAAGAAGACATATGTCGTGAAAAAACACTCATTGCACCCGACAACTTCAAAGATATTTTGGGAAACGATGATCACATCAGCGAGCGTGGATCACACATTCGAAGAACTGAAATACTTCTGAACTTCTATTGGCCTTCAGTTAGGATTGTTTCTACCACTGTGAAACAGCGCAGTTGCGCGCCGATTTTAAACGAATTTGTACGCATGCAGGCGTGCGCAAATAAAACATAAGAAGAAGTACATCTTTCAATTGTTATAAGTCTGTAACAATAGATTAATAAAAATATTCATTTTAAAACTTTTAAATAATCTTATATTTTATTATAAAATGACATCGAAACCGATTAGCTCAAAAGCTCATTCACAATGTATAGAAAGATGTACTGGGGATTTTTTAAAACCGACTTTGTTTACGCCAATTTTAAAAAAGAATTTAAAGAAGACATTCAAGTCCAAACAAACGACAGTTCATAGACGAGATGTTTCTCGAGTTCAAATTTGCACTGTAAAAACACTTAAAAAACATTCTAGCTGTCAAAATTTAAATGTAATACAAAAAGACAAAACTATTGCAAAATGTAATAAATCAAAATCTTATGAAGATATTGTAACAAGCTCTCAAGCTGAAAGCCACATATGCATTTTTAGGTAAGAAAAAGTGAAAGAAAGAATAATTAGTAAACAATAATAATATCAATATTAGGTTAATTCTAAAGTTCAAATAAATAAAATGAAAGTAAGAAAGTTAAGATGTTTTATCTCTTTTCAGTTAAAATAAGAAATTTCTTTATACTAAACTGGTAAAATTTTTATACTGCTTAAAATTTCTTCATTGTTCATAAGTGTACAGGCAAAAAAATTATTGTATAATGTTAAAATACATATATCAGGCCCCAAGGTAATTCATAAATATTTTGAAATAAAAAAGATAAGAATATGCTGATATTAGAGATCAAAGAATATTTATTTATAAACAAAAAAAAAAATTTACTTAAATAGAAAAAACTAATATACTAATATTAGCATATATATATATATATATATATATATATATATATATATTTATTTTCTTTTTTTCTTTCTAATATTGTAATATTATACATACAAATAAATAAAATTATATGACTGCATCAAAGAAATAAAATAAGCTTTGAATATTTTTTAAGGAAAAAAAGCAAAATTATGGGTGAAGAGAGGCATAAGTCAAATTTAAAGATGGATATGGTGGGGAACAGATTAATAAAAGAAGCATGTACTGCTTTTCTATTAAATGCATGGAGGCATAGACGACAAGAAGTGTCAGAAATTAAGAAAAAAATAAGTTCATTAGAAAGTCAGGTAAGATTTTTTTGTTGTTGCCTAAACAATGTCAAATTTGAAATTGCAGCTGGACAGTAGTGTTCTAGTGCAGTAGTGATAGTGCACTAGTAGATCATTTTTTCAAAATATTGTATGAAATAATAGTTTAGAATCCAACCCCTACTATATGTTTAAGATATCTTAAACATAATTTAAGCTATTAATACAGTAAGTATTGATAGCTCAAACTTTTATTTTAATTATAGTTTTATTTTTTGATAAATGAGCAAACGAATGTCAGAAAAATTTACAAAATCAAAAATCTAAAACAAGTCTCTTTAAAATTTTACTGACTATAAATAAAATAAATAAATTGAATAAAACATTAAACGATTTTTTGTCTCTTTATAAATATGATGACTATTTCTTACTAATGGAGAGTGAAGGTTTCAAAAACATAAAAATAGCTGAGGCTTTACTTTCCATACTAGAAAAACAACATAGAAAAACAATAATAATAACATAGGAAAATAACAGGTTTGATAAAATAATTTAAATGTTAAATTTTAATCAAAAATTAAAATATCCAATCCTTTTTAATTTTAAATGTTTACATTTTTGATTGTAATTAAATATTATGTTCATCTTTATTCTATTGTGAGAAATTATAGAAAATTAAATTTCTAGAATGTTGTGCACAATTAAAACATTAATACAATGTTCACATAGTAACAGCATTCCATGATATGCTTTGTTCAGTAATGTTTTTCTTTGATGTTCTGTCATACTGAATAGAAATTGTCAAAGTGAACAGGAATTTAGTAATTTAACTGCTTATAATATTCTGTTTAAAGTGTTATCAAAATTCTTTTATTATGCCTTTTTAACTTAGATTTGAGCCCTCATTCCATTTTTCTAATATACTTATTTTGTCTCCTAAAATTATGGTTGTCAATTTCCCTTTATCTTACAAACTCTCTACACCACTTTCTTTTAAGTGTTGCTTAAAACATCTGTCTTGTCTTTCTCTGTGGTTTAATTTGAGCCAGGTGCTCATATACAGCTTTTCCTTGTTACTATGTAAGTAACAAGTCAATATGTGTCTGTAATATACAGTATGCCACAATACCTGCTCTCTATGTTTAGTAATGTAGAGAAGTAAAATGATTTGTAGATCTGAAATTGTTTTTATATATAATTAATTTTTTGATTGTCTGTAATATACTTTATTACTTTCTGTAATATTTCTTTTGTCTACAGTTTTGTAAATAACTATATCAAAGTATTCAGATATTTTTATCTCGTTCCAGTCTATCTTACTTCCCAGCAGGAATAAAGATAAAAAGATTTGAATTGACAGCTGGGTGTTGAAAATATAATAGTGTGACTTATTAATACATTTACTTTTGTAAATAAGTTAAAATAAATGCTTTGTAGCTTCACATATTTGGTAAAAACCTCATAAGTGGTGATGGTTGTAGATTAAACATTTGTTAAATTTCATTTAATATAGTAAATATTTTGAGATAAAAAAGGGAGGGAAAAATAATGATTTTATTTTATAAGCAATTAAAAGTCATATAATAAAAAGTTAAATTTTTTGCTAGACACAATATGGACACAATATTATGAATAAAATCCATAAGAAGGTAAAGAGGATAAAATGAGAATTTCAGGAAAAATAAGAGTGAATAAAAAAGCTGCAATTAAAGAAAATTCGAGGGTGTGGAGCACTGCAGTGGTTGTGGTAGCAGAGAATGGAATAAAGCATGCTAAGGTATATTACTTTTATTGAGGTGACTAGAATACGCAGAGGAAGACGAAGAAATATTAGGCAGAGGTTGAGAAAGTTTTCAAAGAGGAAGGATAACAGAAAATTAAATGGGACACCCATGCTTTGCAACCTGACTTGTTAACAACTAAGGATTCTTTTTATATAATAAATAGAAAAATGGAGAAATGCATATATGTGTGATATGTATACATGGACTAAATATAGTCAAAAATTTCCTTATTAGGAAGTGTTACATTAATAAAATTGTGTGGTGGTTTTCCAATAGTTTCTTTCTATAGTTTAAAAAAAACACTGAAAGGAACTTCTTTCATTTTTAATTATTGGTACTTGGATTTGTAACCACGAAGACAAGGTTGTGATCAAGAAACTACAATTCTTTGCCATAGAAACCCTTGAGCAAGTGTCTTATGAGTGAACATCTTGATGTTAATAAAAATCTGCTTACCATTATTGTAATGCCGAATAAGTAATTAATTTTTTTTTTAATTTAAAGGAAAAATTGTTTTTCACTTAAATTACTTTAGTGTATTACTTTTAGTTGGTATATATGCATTGTTGCCTTTTTGTAATTTTTTAAAAATTGATGTA
Source organism: Lycorma delicatula (assembly GCF_047948215.1). NCBI lineage: Eukaryota > Metazoa > Arthropoda > Insecta > Hemiptera > Fulgoridae > Lycorma > Lycorma delicatula. The sequence goes on from NC_134460.1 coordinate 86,776,886, forward strand.
TTGTTTCTTATTGCCGAATTGTATACTGCACTGATTTTATTTTTAAATGATAACCACATTAGGGTTGTTCTCCCATTAAATTTTAAAGATTCAAATTTTAAAAACACATTTAGTTGAATTGGGAAAGGTTTTATGGATTTTTAATTGTAATTTAGTTTTGGTTAATAATAATAATAATAATAATGCTAATGATAATGAAAAATAATTATTCCTATCTTACTCCATAATAGCAATGTGAAATAAAAGTGAGTACACACTTACTTCTGGGTAATTATAAATATTTAAACATTAAAATGAGGCAAATAAAATCTCAATTTTCTTAGACTAATGATTATGAAATGTTTAGTAAAATGAATATTATAAAAAACATATTTACAAGTGGAGAAAAGTCATGTGTTGCCCTTGATAAGATTCATTAATCACATGTTTATATTTTGTTTACTTAGTATTACAGTTAACTTACTTGACTATGTAAATAGTACATGTATATAATTACAAATTTTCAACATGTGAGAACACTTATATTTCTGGGGAAATACATGCATTTAAGACTGAGTATTTTCTGTACGTATCAATTTAAGGGTGGAGTAAAGTAGAAATAAATTGAAAGTTGATGATATTAAAAGATTATCCAATAACTTTAATGAAATAAAGAGAAGCTCCATAAGTGGTTATTGAAATAAATTCATAAATAAGAAAATGCTGAACTACTCACAAAAGAGAAAATTATAAATTTTGACAAAAAATTGTTAAAAGTTCTTTCTTACAGTGAGTTTTTAAAATGAAAGTATGTCTGAAACTCAACATATGATTTAATTATGATGAAGCTAATAAAGATAGACAATTGTACTCGATTGGTGTGTGTGTGTGTGTGTGTGTGCGTGCGCGCGCGCGCGCGTGTGTGTGTGTGTGCGTGCGTGCGCGTGTGTGTGTGTGTGCGTGTGTGTGTGTGTGTGTGTGTGTATGTGTGTGTGTGTGTGTGTGTGTGTGTATGTGTGTGTGTGTGTGTATGTGTGTGTGTGTGTGTGTGTGCATCGGTAAAGTTCACCCCGAGATAGTTTTACGTGTTTATGCCTTCAGAATGAAGACAACGGACACCTGCAGCTACCACGTCGCCCTCAGGAACTAAGCTAGAAGCCTAACCGCGGAATGAAGACCCCGCGCCTAGTCCTAACTATTTAAGAGCCAATTACTGAATGTCTCGGATCCGTACTAACAACCTCTATAACAAACTTTCCCACTAAAAGTTTCAGACAGCGAAATTTAGACCTAGTTCCCTTAAGAACCCCGCTTATTACTCAAAATGAGTTCTATCTGATTCCGCTCCGGTCCGCCCGGGAGAGGAGAATAAACGCCTACTCCCGCACAGCTCCATCACGGAATCCCGCGTGATATTCACCATCTTTCGCAAACCGCCGTCAAGACTCCCCCTGCATACCGCCGAAGCAGTACCCAGAGACGCCCCGCCGACAGTGTCGTTAGCTCATAAATGCCCTCGTCGGAGCGCGACCGCACCACCCGGGCAAGGATAACCATCCCCGTTGGCAGCGACCGCAACTCCGCCGACAGCTTAATTCCAATACAAAGACACCAAATACATCTCACCGAGGCACGCTGCCTTAAGCCGCCTACCTTCGGCCAGTCAACTGCCCAGGCGGTCCCTAGCCACCCAGGTTCCTATCACCTACTAAATCCCTTCGGCAGTCCTGCTCAGGGCGAGGAAGCGAAGGAAGCCAGCAACTATAGTCCACTCTCTACGAGTCCTCCAGTTGACTCGTAGATCCAAAACAGAATTTACTCTCGAGTTCTCTAGTAATTCTGGTACGCTCAGCTTCGTACCGGGGACATATGTGTAGGACATGGTCCACGGTGTCATCGACCCTACAATCCGGACAGAAGCCGGAATCAACCAACCTAAACCTAGCCAATTTATTCCTAAAGGCACCATGTCCAGAGAGGAACTGTGTGTAGTGTGCCGATTGGGGGATACCCAGCTAACCGCTCGCAACTCTCTAACATTGGGGAATATAGCATGCGTATAACGAACGACCTGTCAAAGAAGTATTCCACTTATCTTGCCAAGAGTCGAAACCTTGGTCTTCGATCTCACGCATACGCCCAGAAGTAATAAGGCCTCCCTTCGTAACGCTGGGCTCGTAATAGAATGTCCCTATAACATTGGTACCGCAAACGATGAGCCCAGACGGGCGCAGCGTACAACATTGTAAAGAATCCGCATGGTACGGAAATTCAACCCCCAATCGGGATGGACCACTCTACGGACGCCAAAGAAGACATCAACTGCCTTCTTCCCCACATACTGCAGGTGCTCCTTGAAGAGAAGCCTCTCAAGGATAACACCCAGATACTTTTGAAGGGTGACATATCTAATTGAACGACCGTCCATCACAACCCGCGGATGGCGAGTTGCAGCTAGACGGCCCTTCAAAAACATCATAGTGGTTTTCTCCGCACTGAAAAACATCTTATGCTGAAGACTCCACAACCGGAAAACCCTACATGCCTGTGCCGCTCTTGAGCTCAGCAGCAGCAGTCCATCGTCGGCATAAGCCACAACGCGACAGCCACCGGGCAAACGTAGCCGCATGAGAGTGTCAAACTCGATGGTCCAGACGAGTGGACCTAATACACTGCCCTGTGGACATCCTTTCGACAGGGTCTTTCCTACTTGCGAACTGCCGTCACGAAGGACAACAGTTCTTTCGCTGAAGTAACTCGAGATAGTCCTAATTTCATCCTGCGTGCAACCACGCTTCTGCAATTGAAACAAGGCAGCGGGCCACCACAAGTTATTAAATGCCCCGGATATGTCCAAGAAGACAGAGTACATATTTGCACTCACTGCCTGAAGCCAGATCCAGGACCCTAAGAATCGCATCCTCTGTACTCTTACCGGGTCTAAAGCCATACTGGTCGTCCATCAGCATGTGATTCGAAGTCAGCCTACTATTAATGCGGAGGTAAAGTACCTTCTCGAAAATCTTTCCAACAACTGGTAAGAGCGTCAGAGGACGGTAAGAAGAACTAACGGTGGTGTCTTTGTCGCCACCTTTGAATACCAACTTCAAGATTCCACGCTTCCAGCCGGGAAATACCCGGCAAATAAACACCTATTAAACACCCTAGTCAATGGGCCAAGAATTACAGGCAGGGTGCGAACAAGGAGCTCCACCGTAATACCATAATATCCGGGGGCTTTGTTCCTAGCCAGGCTACAGATTACTTGGCGGACTTCCGCCTCAGTAATCTCCGAAGACACAGAGTCTGTATTGAAATACAAACCCCTGCTCTTGAACAAAAGAGCGCCAGGAATCTCGCTTACCTCATACCTCGTCCAGGGTATGAGTGAACACCCGCATCCTGGCCGCAAGAATGTTTGAGAACTTGGGCCAATCCGCCCGCCTGTGCAAGAAGCAGGGGCTGAACAGGGGTTGAACAGGGGTGTCCGCCCTAAAGACATCGCGCAGCCCGAATGAGAGACAAAACTTCTTCATCAGAGAGACTCCGCTCGATGTCATATATTATGACCCGGGGCTTCCTCAACCACTTGTGGTCCACCTTAACCTCAAGCTTCTGTACGGCAGGAGAGTCCTTGATGACTTGGACCGTCTCCTTATTGTCCGCAACAACAACTAACCCTCTACTGGTCTCCTTAATATCTCGAATTCTAAGCCGATTCCGATCACCACGAAGGGCTTCACGGAAATCGCGCTTTAGGTCTTGACTCGTGGTCTTCAAGCCCTCCGCTTTGTTCACAAAGATTACCTCCAGCTTCTTCACCGCCTTGCTGGCCTCGCGTTTGATTTTCAGGCGTAGCGCCTGGGCTGCACTGGGGCCTGAACAACCACCTTGGGAGCCTTGACCTCGTGAGGCTTGGAGGCCAAGGCCTCGAAACCCTCACTAACCGCCTTGAAAGCTTCCCTCAACTTGCCAAGTCGAGGGAGAATCGTTTTCCTCGCCCCCGAACTGACTCAGCCGGGGAGCGCAACAAAATCTACCCAGAACTGCCGGGTCTGCCCTTAGAATTTTTGAAGGCCTCTACTACAGGGGAGTACCGCACCTGGGTGGGTGCCCCTGTATCCATCGCTTCGCTGACCTCGTCCTCTGAGGAGCTAGTCGATGGAACTGGCGAGGTGACTTCTTCACCTCTTGGAACTCCGACATGGCCGAAGATTCCCTAAGTCCTATTAAATTAACTAGAATCTCGCTGTCTACCTACTACTGTCAAGTTTGGGCAAGCCCATAAAGTGACAACTACCCGCAGCGAGTACGGGCAGCCGGAGACCCTTGCGTTCTCCTGTCACACTTCGTACCTCTTCGCCGCTGCTGGATCGATTGATTGGTGCACTAGACGTACAACAATGAACCACAGATTACGGCCCTCGCTCTGACAAGAGCGCAGAAGGACTAAAAGGCAAGGCCTTTTTTCTGTCACGGGGACTAACGACCAGCAGTCGTTGCCACCCCTTCGCCACGTTGAGGCGAGTACGCGTTGCACAAGTCCACGCCAAGCACACCGCAGCAGAGCTACAAATGTCAAGTCTAACTTAAATGCGTAAATCGTGAATACAGCCTTAAGACAAGCTAACCTCGATACTGTCGGAAGGTACACACACGACCGACAGCTAAAAGAACACTGATAAGATATACTACAGTGATACTCTGAGACGCACTAGGGACCAGAGTATCACCTGCAGAAAACAGGACACACTACCAACATCCATGCGTGTTAACATACCCACACAGCAGTCAAGACAGAAATCTTAAATAATCACACCACTTACCAGTAGCCACCATCAGACGCTTAAGCATATTGTCTCCGGCCTCATCGTACCCAGGCAACCTCCACACGTATGGGGGGGGGTCCCCTAGGCACTCAGCTTAAGGACCTGTCCGCCCTCGCGCCCTCAGGCGTCGTTCCCCTCTGCGGGACAACTCATATAATTGAAGCTTCCTCATGACCGTCCTTCAGTCTTCCACTGTGCCTCACCTTGTAATAGGACTCTTAGGGTATCTTCAGGGTGAAACATGTGCTCACATCTCAGGTTGCCGAGCATCTCTCTATGCTCTATGGTGAATCGTGGACACAAAAAAAAACATGTTGGTGGGGTTTCCTTCCACCTCCCACGACGGACAATTTTCAGATTGATCGAGCCCGAATCTATACAAATAAGACCTGAATCCCCCATGACCCACCATGAATTGTAAACTCAAAACTCAGCATACCATGGATCCTCCGGCGTCATGCCCCAATGTCACCAATGCCCCAATGTCACAATGTAATGTGATAAGGTGATGGGTCCACCTGCCCTTCATGGCCTGATCCCACTGCTCCTGCCATGTTTGTGCGATCTCTTCTAGTTCTTCAGCAGAACGCTTCCTTTCCTCTAATGGAGTGTTCTCAGTTCCCTAGTTCTGCTACGCCGCTTTATCATAGACAGCCGCTACTCTGATGCAACCTCCTATGGATGGATTCCAATTTACCCCTGTACTTGGCAAATCTAACAACGCCCACCCACAACTCGACACGATATAGAAGGGCTGAATAGACCACACAGTAAGCAACTGCTTCCTATGTTGGGAGGGCCCTGTTGTGTTCAGGAGTAGGCTAGCAATAAGCCTAGTTTTCTCTTCCTTCTCACAAGCCCAGAGTATGCAAGTACTAAATCTTAGTCTGGAGTCAACCCAAAGTATTTTATGGCCACCTGAGACACAATTTCTCTTCTAGAATAGCAAATAAAGGGTCTGACTGATATTTTTTGTATGAATTTCTATAAGGAAGAACTGGTTTCTTTCCTGAAAAAAATCTTATAAAAAAAAAGCGTTTCTAGTCTTGGATTAAAATATGATATGTTGTATGTATGTATTAAGTTACTGTGCAACAAAGTTAAATTAGTTATTTAGAAAATTATTATTAAAAATAATTTACCTACCTTATTAAGTATTTAACCAATAATTGCATAAATTGTGTTAATAGACCACTGACCTTAGAGTACAGATAATGTCATTATGGCAACTACTGGAATCTGAAAAAGCTAGATTAGCTCAGGCAAATTTAAAAGCTATGCAGCAACATGTATTAGCAGAAGATGCACTGGTTAATAATAAAGCTCTAACAACCGTGAGTATAAATAGTATAAAATAGAAATTACATTAAAATATTAAAAATAAATAAATCTGATTATTTTTTATGTACTTATTTGGTGTTAATATTATTAATTTTTATTAAATTATTAATATATATTTATTATTATTAACAGACAGATGCTGTTCACATTAAAAAGGATATTTTAAGAACTTTGTGCTTAACTTTCTGTGTCACTTGTAAAATACTATATTTTCAGTATAATGAACAAGATTGTTGTATATATCACTGCAGAACAGTTTTAGGATGTTTTTAGGATGAGATTGAACTTTCAGAGATTATATCAAAAACAATCATGACAATTTGTCTGGTTAGTCTGTGTCCATATGAATAGTATATAGTGAAACTGTATGATAATTTGACCAAATTGTTTGACATCTGGTTTTTGTCTGCCAGAAATAAATTTTAATACATTTATCATGTTTAATGTAGTAAAAACAAAATAAAATAATGAAAATAGGAAAACAATGAAAACTGATGTGGATGTGTATTTTTACTTCTGTTCTTGGGGGTCAATATGTTAAGAGGATAATTAAGGGGTGTTAGTTTTTGTCAGAGAAGGGAGGAATTAAAGGAAATTACTTTTTTAAATCTTACTAAAAGTAAGAATAAAAAAAATTAAAAGTTTATAAAAATCAATTTAGACATGGTTAGAATACAATAACCTGGAAAAAACTAATTTTTACACACAATTTGTATGAAAACAACCCCTTACTGTTAAAAATCAATTTTGTTTAAAGAAAATTGATTAAATATAATGAAGTTTGATAGCTTTGTAAAATATTTAAATGATTTATGTTAAAATTAGATGTTAAAATGATTATTGTTAAAACTTGAGTTACCTATGTAGTGTCTCAACCAAACTCAAAAGTGAGATGGTTGATGTTTCAAAAACTGTGTTAGTCAGTTTTGTAAAGTTGCAAGTGTGGAAAAGTCACAAGGTCATTTTCAAAAAATCCTTACTTTCTCTCCTATAAAATGACTGGCGCTCTTGAATGAGCTGTGGGCTCGTTCATTTCCTGAAATAGTTCAGATAAAAATATTTAAGCCCAACTATTTCTTATTTTCTTATTCAAAACTGAGAGGTTAGTTTTTTACAACTAACAAAAAAATGTTATATTTTAAAATGTTGTATTTTAACGCACAGTTTTCCTAAAATTTTCTACTAACTAATATAGGTTAACTAAATTCCTAACTAATATAGTTAGGAAATTTGTTTGGTCTTTGTGTTCTCACCATTGTGTCCGAAACCACGCAATAAAGCTGTGATTAAGCATATCAACGATCGATTAATGATAATAAATTTATACACGTTTGAAAAATCTACTAGAAGCTCGCAGAGCTTGTAAATAAATTTTGATTGTACGTTATTATACATAATCATCGAAAAAGGTTGCAGCAATTTAACAAAATTGTATTTCTGAAACAACTAGAGATAATAGTATATTTTTTTTAATTGTACCCAAAAGTTTTTTACATACCTTAGAATGTTTGCCACTCTGGAAATATCCAGCCGATAACTGACTTCTGCCCAGGTCCGCTGGATAGTCGCAGGCGTAACTGTGGCAATAGTAGCGGTGATCCGTTGTCTTAAATTTTGAACATCCCTGATTAACTGTAGACAATGTTTTCAACTTATCCTCCATAGTAAAAAGTCTAGGTGTCAAATGTAGGCTTCTCTGAAGCCAAAGTATACGACCGACTCTACAATCTTAACGCCTAGGCTAAAGTGTGGGGGCGCATAATCTTGTTGAAACATTACAGCAACGTTACTTTCTTGTTCAATTTGGTCAGTTTGCGGGAAAACGTAAGTTGTAGTATGTCTAAATATTATTCCCTGTGATAGTAGGCTCATGAAAAAGAATGGACCAATTATACGACCGGACATCAGACCGCACTACACACGTTTATTTTTGAGGTACCTCTGCCAGACTCATTTCATTGGGTTGTTAAGATCCCCGCATCCTACAATTATGCCGGTTGACACAACCACTGACATTGAAAGTCGCTTCATCCGAAAACATATAAGCGTTTTACTTTCGAATTCAACACGTTTAGGACGATCCGTAGGTTTAATCTGAGGTGTAAAGGATGTGCAACACATTTTGAATAGTTGTCTTTGGAATTCCTAATGTAAAAATTCCAATGTAAAAATTGATTTTTTAGGGCTTATTAAACATCTTCGGCGTATATACCCTTAACTGTTTCGTCACTTGGTGGTCTAACATTAGACTACCACAGACTGTTTGCATGAGGGGGATCATTGCCATAGACAAGCCGGAAAGTTCGTTGATTGTTTGATTTATAGTCTACTAACCACAAAACGCGCCGTGCTTTCCGCAGAGCGACCAACTGAGTTCATATTATGAAACGTACTAAGCTGTGTAAAAAACTTTGTAAAAATACTAATTTTGATTATCTCTTTCTGAAATTTTCTTTATTTGCTGCAATGTGTAGCAGTGTGAAACTGTTAGCAGTTGCCGACATATAAACCCTAGAAAGTTTCATTAGTTGACAACGCGTATTTATTTAATTTGCCTTCTTCCTCCAGCACATGGGCTTTTACAATATACTTCACGTCACAGCTGCAATAAAAGCCATAAAACAGGAAACCTAGTTATTTATCTAGCATGCTTTTGATATACTTAACCAAAACTAAAAACTCGTCTGATCACGGAATAAATAATACGCCATTATAACAATAATCATTTGGGATGACCTTAATTATATATATTTTTTCGTATTGTGTACTAAATGTTCATTAAAAATTTTTATTATTATTAAAGCTAAGCTTATTTTTGTAAATGTTTACAATTTACACATGAATACCTGTGGGATCATATTTGTAGTGTGGTGTATAACTAACTATATCCTATATCCTATATTACTACTGAGTCTCTGTAGAGAAATTTATTAATAGATTTTTTAGTGTTTTTAATGCGGTCTACTTCGTTTGAGCATTTTTATGACCATTTTATTTTATATTGTTAGGGTGAATAAAAAATAATGGAACAGACTCAAAAAAACGACTATAACATAAATTTTAAAACTACTTTCAAAAAGGAAAAATTATATTTTTTCTGATCTCAACACAATCTTTGAAAACTAACTTTTAAGAAGTCAGCACCAATTTTGAAATGAATTACGGATTATGACATGATTTGTATAATATGTAAATTTTTATTTTTTTGGAGTTTAATCAATTTGGTGCATTCAATAAAAAGTTATGGAAGGACAAAAACAAACATATGGTACAAATTAAAAACTTTTTTGTAGTCTTAAAAATACATTGTATTATAGATTTATTAAAGTTCTATATAGTGTATTAGATTTTTTCATTAACTTTCATTTTCATTTTACATATTATAAAATGCGTGAAGAATTTATTTTATTATAAAATGTGTGAAGGCTGAATTTGTATAACAAATTATAACAAGTAAAAGTGAAGCAAAATAATAAATCCAAAAAAGATTTGTGACTGGTATGAGCAACTTATTTTTACCTGAAAGTAGATTGAACTTTCAAAAAATTAGTAAATTAATTAAAAATCCAAAATTTAGTGTTTTATCATTGAAATTAACTTAAAAAATGTTCTGATAAGTTAAATGTAAATAAATTAACTTAAAAGTAAGGCCTATTTGTTTTCTGTTGTCATAGAACTTTTAAAATGAGACAGCCGTATTAGCCATAAAAGTAATTGCTGTAAAAGCCGTCTCATGTCTTAGGCTGAGATGTGATCTATTCCATTACATCCTTCTGTTTTGGGCCGATGAAAGGGTTGAAAATTTTACATTAGTTTTAATGTAAGTATTTTGTCTCAAGATTTCACAAATATAATTTCAAATCAACAAAAGAAAAGGGATATTTTCAAGCCTCCCAATAAGAGTAATTTGTAATTAACACTACCATTAATTCATTTTGTGGATAATTATTTCAACAAGTTTAGTCTGCCGATGAGTAATTTTTAATTAACACTACCATACCATTAAATCAAATTTGTTTGAAAAATAATAATTTTGTGAGAATTCATTTAAAAATCTGTTGTGAAAATTACCATGTTTAGATTTAGTCTTATTTGGATTTAATAGCGACATAAAAATACTATATTGCCATAGAAGAAAAAAGTGAAAGGACTAATTTGACAATTAGGATGGATTTCTATTAGGATGGATTAAGATATGCAGAACTATTATTTAGAGCGTAGTTATGAATTGTGAATAATTTTCTTTATTAGGGCTGAGACAAGATTAGTTTAATACATACTACATAGTTGGAAGATAAGGTAAATAAGAAGGCCAGAAAAACATATGTGATAAGATGTGATATTAGGAGGGTTGATAAAAAATTTCTTTTAGATGAGATTAACAAAAATAACTTATGTGGATTCTTTGTCAGGAGTGAAGGTGATATTAATAATATAAATAATAAGCTATTTAAGCCAATTAAGTAACACTGTTGTTAAATCACGATTTAAAAAATCTTAAAAGTATAACTGTCATTTCTTGTTACTTTTTTTTAAAACGAAGAAACTGTGTATCAAATTTAGTTAGTTTTCAAATGAATTACTTTGTTACCTTTTGTATTAAAGCTAACCAAAGTACCAAAAGTTTTAATGTTACCTTTGATAATTTCATTTTTAAATGAAATTTTTCTTATGAAGCTGTAAATTATAAAATGACGTTGTATTTCCAAAAGATCTTTTGAAGGTATTTATCAGTGAAATTGAAATCAGCAAATGAAAAATTTACTGGAAATAAGTTTCCATGTTTATATTTCATGTCAATAGTTTTAAGAAACCAATTTAAAACTAAAAAAACATTTTAAATGTGTTTTTGTCTGTATTTCTAACGATAACTATTTATTTTCAGTTAAATGCTAATCAACAAAAGGAAATAGCAGAATTGAATAAAGAAATACAAGCATTACGAACTGAATGCAATAATCAGAAAAATGAATTGATTGTTTCTAAACAAGAAATCTTTTCACTTCATAATCAAATGGATAAGGAACGTGTTAAAGTTACAAAGTTACGGGATGATAAAAAGATTCTTCTAGACAAGGTTTGACGATTTTGATAATTTTAATCTGATAATTTGAGTAAAAAAGATCTTAGGTTGAAGGATGAAATGGATTGAATATATCTAAAAAATTGTTGTGCATGCACGCGTGTATACCACTTATGTATGTTATCACACACGCGCACATAAAACTTTCTTAATCAAAACATTTGCAATATATTTTAATTTTAAATTAATTAGTTGTAAATAATTCTCTGCCACTTAAACGATATGCCAATTGAGGAAAGGGAATTCCTTTTACTTATAGCTGGAAAAACCTAAAATCTTAATCTTCCATATAGTTTTGGGTTTTCCCAACTGTAAGGAAACTGGATCACTTTCCTGAACTTGCAGCTGGTTTTCCCTTTTTGAACGATCACTCCTAGGTAAGGCTTGGTTGTAATACTTTGTAAACTGGCTGCTTAGTCAAATTTAGCTTAACCAAATTAAGTAGGATTATTCGTTACCATAGTGTAGGATAGTGCAAAAACTATTTTTGAATAATTTTTAAAATTTACAAATTTTATTTTTAATACAAATTTCATAAGGTAAAATTTATTATTTAATTTAATATCTCATAAGAAATTGAATGTATTGTAATACTAACAACTACTAATTTCGTTTTTTTAGATATTTCTGAAACCCTCTTAATATAATTTGACGTCCGCGTTGTCGTGTATTTGTGCACGCAAACTTTTTTCAAAATTTCTTACGTTTGCTTTAAAACATTAAAATTAGTTTTAAATAACTATGAAAAGTAATTTCATCGTGTATGAATTTATATTTGTATATAAAAATGTGATTAAAACACTCGAATAATGCTCAGACATCTTTATGTTTAACTGTATGTTTATGATCATGTATGTTTTATGTTTATGATCACGTGGCCGTTACACTACTTCGCCAATATCAGTTATCGCTTCATCCCATTACTTTTTATTGCCATGTATAGTTTTCTTATATACAGCTTATAAAAAAAACATAATTTTATAAATCAGTTCATAAACTGAAATGGCTATTAATTTTAAAAATGGCAGGGAAATGGAAAACAATTAAAAATAAAATAGCATTTTTTTCGAGGACAAGTGTTAGACTTAGTTAGAATTTTTTTTACCAGCGGTAAATCAAATGAAAGTTAAAAATAGTCTTTTCTGATTTTCATCCCCAAATGCAGAAAAACAAACAGGTTGTTTTGTTATTAATAGAAATCTGCCGCCAAACATACTAACAACTAGCTTGGAACTGTATGTTCGACGCAATAAAGGTAGACGATATCAAAGAAACTGCAACATCTACAATAAAGATCACACAAAGAGAATCACATAAATTTGTCGAAAAGATTGTCGGAATGATGTCTTGAACAAAATGTTTCCTTTTTTTAATGTTATTCAAAATTAAGAGACGTTACCAGTAACAAGTTATCCGTCTTAAAGTTTGGATAAGGAATGAGGACAAAAATATTCGCTTGTGGAACAGTTACATAAATCAACGAAGTACAATTTACAGCTAAATTATGTTTTTTCCCCCGAGCACTCGATAACTGGCATTAGGTTTACGGCGTCTGGATCATGCTTGAACAGTAGATAACGCTACAATTATTTCAGAGAATTTATTTTTCTAAAAGTGGCGCACTAATACACTTTCAACAAGAAGTTAAATCTTAAACCCGATCGTACCATGTCTACTTAAAACGCAGATTAAGCGTGTGTCTGAACAATAGTCAGCACTGAGCTAGTGGTTCCAAATAACAGAATTGTTTATAGCCTGTGGCTGAGCTAAGACTCATAGGTATACCATAGTCCTCATTGCTATAAGCCTGATGTCATTCTGATTGAAGTTAAAAATATTGAGAACTTAAGGTAAAATCTCATTAGTCTAAATTCATAAAACGCCTTAAATAATACTAATTTCGGCCTAAATTGAAACCTAATTAGAGACCGAGGGAAATAAAAGGGGTTAAAAATCAAAAGTAAGATTCATTTTTTTTTGCGGCAGAGCGTTACTCATATTTTTAAATTTAATGTGAATTTTAATGCAGATTATCCAGACATGTTTGTTTTTAATCTTACTGAAAATAAACCGTAATTTAAACCAGTGGTTTCCCAACCTGTTCACGGCGCCCTTTTTCAATTAAGTAAAAGTATGACTACTCGTAAGTAAGAGATATAAATAAATAAAAATCTTCATTATTTTTTTACTTTATAAACATTAAATTAACAATTAATTATAAATAACTTGATTCAATTAATGATGGTTTTACAATATTTCGCAGCGCCAAGCCGCACAGTTTGGGAATTATTGCTTCAAACTATGGACTTCGTGTTCCTTCTAGACAACAATTTTTTTTTATATTTGCTCGCTAAGTATGCAGTTTCAAAAAGAATGTCTTAATACTAAAATTACCGATTTTGGAAAGAATTTTTGTAATTTATTTGAACTCAGACTGGGTTACTAAATTTTCTAGCGAATATCGAGTATTACCCTGGTAATACTCGATTACTACAATAACATGATATTAGCTAGAAAATTCGAGTTTATTGTACGATGCCAAATAACAGAAGTAATAAACTGTAATTTAATTAGAATAAAATCTCAGATTTTATTTCGAAGAAGATAACACAGGTTGTCGTTCTTTAACCTAACAATGGGCGGCCCCCTTTACAGTCGCCCAATGTAGTAAAGTAATCGACATATTTCCAACAGTATTTCTGGAGATAGTACATAACATTTATAGTACAAATATAAATAATTTTGTAGGAACTTGATTTATTATTACTTGTATTTTTTTAATTTCAAAGTAAGGTTCAGTTTGCCAACAATAACAGTAACATAAATGGGCCTAACACAAGAATAATAAAGTAGAAGAACAAACACAAAGTTTTACTACTACAATCAAGGTCAGTGAGATGGCTCCAAACGATTACGCAATGGCGACTCACGCAATGGACAAGGCAGTCGAACGAGCGGCTTATTATTTTAGAACACTATAAACGTCGTGCGTGGTATCGTGCAGTGCCAGAGTGTCTATTCATGTAGACGTATCAAAATTAGAGAAGCGTCAGTCGGGCTGCCGTCGACGACGACCGTGCTACACAGGAGTACAGGTTTACAATAGGCGCCGACAAATATCGTACATACAGCCAGTATACAGTTCTGACTCAACTACCAGTGTTGTAGGATCGATAACCTTCTCATTGGAAGTATGACTCACGCACGGTGATTCATCTTTACTCTAACAACTTGAAAAAGTGGTGGGCGAATATTAAACAACCCTTCCAGTTCTGATTCATCCCCTTTATTTTATATTCACCCATCCATTCATACATACAAATTTAAATTAATGTTGATACGTTTTCAAAAGATGATTTCCTGTAATTTCTAATAAGCAACATTGTCACTTTAACTTAAAAAAAAAAAATAGATTTTTCATTAATTTGAATCAACTTTTTATATTGAATAAATGCAGAATGAACCCGTAGACAAAAATTCTGAATAGTTGAAACTAATCAACCTTATATTGTCAAAGTATTAACCCCAATACACTAAAAAGTATTGGGAATTATATACATAAGGAGTATTATATACATAACAAGAGTACAACTCTTGTAAACCAGTAGTTAAACAGCAAGAAGGTACATTAGTAAAGTAATATGCAAAGAATCACAATGTAAAAAAACATGAAACCATTCAGGAAAACCCAGATTAGATTTTTATACCTCAGAATGAATAATAGATAATCTTAAAAAGTAAAAATAACTCAAAAGTAGTAATAAAATTTTCTTAAAGAAAACTAGTTTTGAAAAGGTTTTAGAAACAGCAGGAAACTAGAAATTTGCAGTTTGTCTAGAAATTTGTCATCTTTTCAAGACGACACTATTGATCTGTCTTTAATGCCGATATTTGTTATAAATATAATAAAATTATTTATAACATTTTATTATATATTCAAAATAATGTTATAATTCTGACAGGCTGTTTAAATATTAATGATCAATGTGTAACAGATTCTCAGTGATGCTGATGTTTAGATTCTGGTACTCAAAACCACAGGGTTTGCAGAGGTGGAAGATCAATTAATGAATAATGACTGTAGTGAGAATATTACATTATTTTATAATATGCTTTCAATCCAATTTTATTAATTTTAAGTTGTGCCCAACTTGATTGTCTTGAGTGCACATGTAAATGAGTAACAACATATGGTGTGTGCTTTACTTTAGTAATGTCATTAGTAGAATAACTAGGTACTGTATGTGATTTGTAAATGCTAATTAATGGCCAACAAGAAAAATACTACTAAATAAAAGTTCTGCTGTAGAATAAATAGTGTAAAAGAAAAGAAAATAATCTTCCTTCAGCAAAACTTAGAATTTACTTAAAGGAACTAATGATTAGCTTTTTCTTTTATGATGTGTAAATAAATAAACTTTTCATAATATTTTTATAGCCATTTGGTAATTATAGTTTTATAAATCATGAAAGGAATCGTGTTGCATAAATCAGAAAAGTAACTTCTCAAGTAATAGCCTGGAAGGATCAAGGGAAACTGTGGAGAAAGATTGATCAGACCACCAAATACAACAAAAATTACAAAGTTAACTAGAAAGTTAAAAAAACAAACAAGAGAAATGGTTATGTACAAAACGTATTGTACAAAAATAATTGTATAAATAAATTTGAAACAAAATGCCACCTAAAATTAGAAGGGTATTCAGTTCTCAGTTACTATAATTGTTAAATAAAATTTTTATAAGTTTTAAGAATAATACAGTTTTAACAATAAACACAATTAATAACTACACATATTATAACTGTAAGCTTTTTTTTAACCAGAACAGTTTTTGTGATACAGTTAGCAAAGTTAGTTTATGAAATATTTTTTTATAAGGATATTTGGAGTTATTTTGATTTTACAGTTCATTTTAAAATAACTGTTGAGAATAATAGGTCTTTATTTGTATATAAAATATAATAGTGATACAATTATCTGAAGATAATCCTTAATAAATAAAACTGGAACAGAATAGAAAAAAATTGAATGTATTAAATGATAAATACAAAAAAAAACTAGGTTAATCAGTATTTTTACAAAAGATTAGTATCAGTTCTGTAAAAAGAAAAATTTGAATAAATAGGTCACAAGATAGATCTTGAAGGCTGACAAATTAACACGTTATGCTGTACCCAAAATTTAACCCTATGACTAGAGAAATAACATTAATAGGAATGTTATCGATGTTATGTTACCCGAGAAGCAAATTATTATTGTTCTTTCTGCATAAAAGTTAACAATTATTATTGAAATAAACCAGAATCATATGCAAAAAGAAGAGTATTGAATGTTCTGATATTTGATATAATAGATTATTAAAATTGTTTGTGATATAAATCTTTTGGGAAATGCCAATGATGAGATGAGAAGAGGTAACATTAATACTGGTTTTTATTAACATTAAAAAATGCTTAAAAATTACAGAATAGTTCAAGTATTAAAATCTTGTGGAGAAGTATATATAAATTAAATGGCACTTTCTTTAGGTATAATAATTGTAAAATAATAAACTTTCTTATTAATGATATTGAAAGTGTGTTTCTATAAACAGTATAAAAACAACTTAGTGCTGTTACATCACAACATCCTGTTATACAGTCAATGACTTTGCTTGCTGACACAGTTAGAAATGTCAGATTCTATGAATCTCTGGGTAAACCCCAACTACTAAATACTGTACTATGTTATAAATCGGTTATATAATTAATTTCTATTAAATTATGTTTTGGATTTTCTTTAGTTTGTATGATTCTTTCTAACAAATATTTGTAAGTTTAATTTATAAAGATATGCAAGTAAAAGATGCTTAAATTTTATTTTTTTAATTTTATTAAGATTTTTTTTTTATAAGAATTAATAAATGCATAAAAAAATAAATGTTTGTAATATACCATAACAGTGAAAGTTAATAATGGATTATGATGTAAAACTCTGAAAGCTGGTAAAAATAATCATATAATTAAAAAAGAAAAAAAAAAAATTGAAGTTGTTAGACTAGTTGTATAATCAGAACTGGTGAACTGGTGTGACTCATAGTGGGTTTTTCGACACAGCCTCTACTATAAGAATTTCTATCAATAAGAAATTCTAATAATTACATAAATTATAAAAAACATATCAAGATGTTAATTGTACATAAATTTTGGTTTGTGGGTAATACAGAACAGAATGGCATAACAATGTCCAAACAATTTTTTTGAATAGTTAAGTAACTTTTAATCTTAAAACTTAGCTTTTAAATAAAGTTAACTTGAAAACTGAGATTGCTAGTATGTTTTTGTCCATGGTGGTTGTAACTAATTTTATAATAAAACATTTTAAAAAACTTAATTTCAAAATTATTCACAAACATCTTTGTGCAGTTCACTCTATTATTTAAGATGTGGAGTAAATCGAGCCTCACCATTATCCATTTTAGAGGAGGAAACTACTAAATTTACAATATAAACTCTAGAGTAATAATCCCATTTTAAAAGTCTCATTTTAGATTTAAAGTGAATGATATTTCACTTTAGAAGCACTATAACTATAGTAAAGATCAATGTAAAAATTACAGGCACATGCAGCAGAAGCTGAAGTTAAAGAAAAAAGTACTCAACTTGCTCAGAGTGAAACTGAACAAAAGGAAAAACAGCAAGCTCATGCAACACTGAACCAAAATCTACAAGAGAAGATTTTGTAAGATTATTTATTCTATAATACTTTAGAATATATGTTAAAATATTACTTTTCACTCTTTTCTACACAAACTGTAGTAAGACTTGAAAGTCAAACCAGCTAAATGAAAAGCTGGTAGAATACTCAGAAAACTTTGGTTTTATGCAGTGCACACTCACATACACACACACACACACACATACACAAACACAAACATGAGAGAGAGAGAGAGAGAGAGAGATGCACACACTTAAGTTTGATTTTGATTTTTGATAAGTTACTCACAAAATTATTTATGATATTCTTTTCTTACAAAGTCATTAGCTCACTTTTTATAAGATATATGGATTCTGTGGATTGGTAAGTCTAAATTGATTTTCTTCCATTACATTAGTTTTCACGAATGACTCTTGAAGACTGATGAACTGAGTTAATCAGATTCAGGAACTTCTGGAACTAGAATATATGGATCTACTGTACTGGTTTGAGTACAGATGTCAGTGAAGGATAGAGTAGTGAGTTTAGACTCACTAATATTTAAATAAGATTTTTTAATTAAGGTGTAGTGTTTCTTCAGAGATTTTATAGTGAACTCACCACACACAGTAACAAAAACTTCACTGTCACCTCAATATAGTTATAACACAGACTAAAGAGATTACACTAAAAATCAGTAGGTTAACAATAACAAAGCTTTGTTTTGAGTTTTATGGAAAAGTTGAAAATCTTGTTACAGAAGCTATCTGTTGGTGCTATGAATTATCTTGTTGGTGCTATGAATTTGTTTCATGGTTAACAACTGATTATAGAACAAATATATACTGAACACATAAAAAAAATTTACTTGAATAATCATATATAATGTAACAATTTGAAAAATTGTTATATATAATGAAAAATTTTGACTAGATTTGTTTTTAGCATAGAGTGGATTGGTTTCATTTATTACATGTTAAGAAACAAAAATTATGTTTGTCATGTTATTTTTAACAAATACATATTAAGAATAAATTAATCAATTAACAGTAAGCCAGACTAAGAAGAATGTTTTATTACTATTTGTGCAACAATATAAACAATTATTTTTTAAGGAATTCACTGATAAAATTGATTACTTAGTAGATAAAGTTGTACCTATCTTTTACTAACACAAAAAGGGGGAAAATTTAATTTCCCTTTGACTTTAGTCTTGCCAGGCAAGACTAAATTGATCTGTAAACTAGATCCAAAGACTATAAACAAATAATATACTTAACTTTTTTTTTTACTATGTTTTATATTAACTATTATCTACTATAATAGATTTTTTTTAGAATGGCATATTTATTTTAGGTTTTCATGACTGTATAAAAGTATTTATTTACAGTTCTTCAGCCGATTCCCAGCCAGCCATGTAATGGGCTACCATAAATATAACTTAGTGTTGTTTACCACTAACAGTAGAATTGTTTAAGAATGTTGTGAGTTTGTTTAAGAGTTGTGTAAAACATTTTACCAATTTAATGTGGTGTAGTAATTTCAAGTGAGATTTTTCTCAAACCCAACATTGGGTCCATTTTTACTGTTTCTGTTCAAATTTTTTTTACTAATTTTTTTCTAAATGTTTACTATTTTATTCTATTCTAAGAACATAATATTTAAATACTATTTTAATATAGGAATAATAACGTATTGTACTTTTAATTTAGGGAAATAGAGGAATTAACCTTAGAAAAATCAAAGATTTTTTCACAATTAGATGAAAAAGTAAAGGAAAATGAATCATTGGAAAAGAAAATATTTGAACTGAAAATTATTATTGAAGAAAAAGAGAAGGAAATTGAAGTGTTGAAAAAAACCAGTCATGGATACATGTCCGTATTTAATTATGCATCTAATAATTGTAATATCCATTAATATATTCTTAATAAGTAATTTTTCTAGTATATTGAAGTGACATATCATGCCTGTAACATTAAGTTTACTTTATTACTTAATTTTATTACATGTATGTTTACACTACAAACCTGTAGGAATAACAATACACATAATAGTAGGAATAATGTGTAACTTTATCACATATGCATTGTTTATCTTTAATGCATTGTTTATCATATTGTTTATCTTTATCTTATCATATGCATTGTTTATATAAAGTTTATCTTTAATAGTTATTTTTGAGAGAAATATGTATGAAGTGATGTGTTGGCTAGGTGGTAGGAAGATTTAACAGAATGTCATATCATAGGAATATTCCACAAACTGCATCTTAAATTTAAGATTTTTGTGGAGCAGAAATATTTTAATATCATGATTAAATAAAAGGAAATGATGGGAATAACAAATCATGGCTAACTTCAAGAACTTAATGAAATAGTTATGCCTGAATAATTCTAGAGACACTTCCATTGGAAATATCATGTCAATGGAAATAACAGGTGTTTCCAGATTCTTCGTCAGAAACACTAGTTATCCCCATACTGAAGCCTGGTAAGGATAAATCATGCCTGCCAACTTATCTTCCATTTTCCTTGCACTGGGTATTGTTACTGTGCAAGGTGATGTGTGATTGAATGAATGGTAAACGATAGTCTAGTGTATCTTGAGAGAAACTCCTAATTGCCTCAGAACAATGCAGTTTCGCCAGGGCAGATTGTCTATTGATTATGTACATGCCCTGGAAGCTGCTATAATACGTCTTTCTACTTAGCCAATATCTGGTTGCTCTATTTTTCGATTTACTTAAGGCATTTGATATAGTATGGAGGAGAGGAATCCATACTTCATGGAAGGGGGTATAAAAGGGTAATCTCGTCACATTTGTCAGGGATTTTTCAGTAGTTGGTCCTTCAGAGTTGAGTTTGAACGACTGTATCTGAAGGTTTCATCTGGAAAATAAAGTGCCTAAAGGAAGCGCAAAAACCAGTTTGTAGATAATGTTTCTATTCACATAGCATGTAAGCTACTGGTGAGAGGCTGCTTAAAAACACAATAACCCTCTTAGAATTATGGTGTAAAATCTGCTGGATTCACAGTAGATTGATCCTGTTTTCTCTAGAAAACAGGATTTTTGCTTTTCCTGGTTGAGGGTACATGTTGACCTTAAAAAGTATTTACATGATGAACCAGTTGAGGCATACATGCAGCTTAGATGTCTAGGAATGTGGTTATACCGATGGCTAACATGGGTAAACACATTTGAAGGAGAAGATAAAATTTCTAAAAATGTTGGACATGCTGAGAAGATTCTATTATCTGTATATGATGTTGTGGTAGTATATGTTGTGCTTCTACTGAGCTCTAATCCTTTTCCAATTTGATGTGTGACTTATTTGTCGGTGCAGGGCCACCACACTAAAAGTGATCGATGCAGTCCATCACTCATGTCTTGCCACAGGTACCTTTTGCTCTAGCACTGTGGTAAGTCTGCTGGTGGACAGTGGTAAGCGCAGACAACTCATCACAACCTTTGATGTAGTATTCTCAAACCAACATACTAATTGATACTAGAAGCAGCTGAGAACTACTGCTCTGTTAGGCATCAGAGCTCATTGCCTTTTCTCAGCTCCTAATAAAAAATTGCCTTCACTCCTTACTGTTGCTCCTTGATGTAATAACCCTCCTTGACAGCCTTCTCTCATTAATTACTGCTTTGATCACCATTAATATAAACTGTAATATCAGGGATTCATGCTACTTATAAAATTTGTTTTGAAAGATAATTAGATTTCTGTTCTTTTTATTGTACTGATAAAGATCAAAGCAGAGAAGGCTAAAAAGAAACACAAATCTTTCAAAATGAATTTTATAGTATTATAAGTAGCATGATGAATCCCTGATATTACAGTTTATATGGATGGCTCTAGGAACATTACTAATGTTGGCTGTAGTTTTATGACTGGCAACAGAACATAGATGTTTGGCCTTCCCAGAATAACCAGTATTTTTGTTGCAGAACTGTATGCCGTTAATAAGGCCTTATGTTTGGTTAGCCCAGAATATCGACATGTTCTTGTTTGCTTAGATTTCATGAGTGCCTTACAGGCAATTAGTGATGTGTACTCCTGTCTTTCTGCTGTTGGTGAGATTCAGTGTGTCAATTCACAAATGACTAGACTTAATGCAACTGTGAGCTTCTGCTGCATCGCCATCCATACAGAAATTTCAGGCAATGAGTGAGTGTGCTGATAGTGCGGCAAAAGAGGCTTGTTTTCAGCCTCCTTTTACCGGTTGCATTGCTTCTACCTATCTTGTTGTTTCCTGAAGAGGGTAGTTCATGATGTGGCAAAGTGAGTGGGATGCTACCATGAACAATAAACTTCACCCAATTAAGGAAAATTTCATTGTGGAGTTTCTCACACAAAAATAACCATAGAGGAGGTTATTATCTGCTGTTTGTGAATGGGGCGTACTAGGTTTGCTCATGGATATCTGATGACTCAGATGCACACAGCTTGTGCTCGCTGTGACTGCCAACTAATAGTGCACTACATCCTTGCAGATTGTATCTGTTATGTGGCACTGTCACAAATTTAAAGTAGGGGCTATTCTGGGGATAATGAAACATAAGTTATCTTATATTTTATGATTACTTGGGGTCATTTGTTTATATTCAAATATTAGAATTAACTGTGTTTTTCAGCTACTTATGCAATTTTAGATGGTAATTTTATAATTTTAATCAGATGTATAGTGTGATATAAGGTATGCTAACATACCTTATATCACACTATGACACTAACATATGATATATCACACTATATATTATATTAAGGTTTTTTCATTTTAAGATATATTTACCGAAAGATTTTTTGCTGAGAAATGCTATAAAAAAAAAGCATAACTGTGTGACCAATGAGATTAAAATGGTTTAATATTCTAAAACATGATTTCTTCTAATCATTTTTTTACATACCAGGCTGAATTTACAGAAGTAGATTGAAAAGAATGTGATTTTGTATCTGAATTTTTTACCAGACTGAAGTTAAAGATGACTATTTAATTTAAGACTGACTATTAAATTTTTGGCTGTTCAGAGATAACATATAATAATTTAAATTTGGATTAACTAATTTTTAACTTTTATTTAAGCTCAAAAATTAAACTTTAAATTTAAATTGCTCTGTGATTATTTTAAGTATCTCAATTTAATATTTTCTTCTTTTCCTTGGGTTAAGTGTTTTTAGAGATCTGTGATTCATCAGAACACATGAAAATATCAAATATAAATGAAAGCACTTGACGTAAAGAAAGAGGAAAAAATAATACGCATTAATTAAATCACAAACTATATTTCAGCTGTTAGACTAGGTATAATTTAAACTAAACATTTTTTTGTAATTTATTCTTAGATGGGTAACTAATAAAAGATCTCTAAAATCTGAAAATAGTTCTGACCACTCAAGTTCAAAAAAATAAATTTACACTCATAGTATATTTTCTAGAATACCGGTAGAAGAATTAATTATAAAAAAGTGAGCAGTTGCTTTGCTTATTAACCGTTTTGAATGAAATCTCACCCATCTCCCAATGGTTTTGTCTTCAATGGATGAAATTCAAATTTTAAAAAAACTTTTAAAATAACTAAAAGAAATTTAATAGAAACTACAAAATTTCAGTTACTTTTGCGTCACATTTGATTTGGTTTGTCATTTCCGAAGTTTGTTTTATTTCCTGAAATCTTAGCAAGGTTTTTAAAGGATTAAATTTTAAGGAAATAAAATTTGTTGTAGCAAATTATGGAACGCTCAATTAAATATAGAGCACAACTGAACAGATAAATTAATTTAATGAAAATAAGATAAATTAATTTAATCTAAAATAATTTAATGAAGTGATCAAAGTAATGGACCATCAAGTATGCCAAACATATTAGGGAAACTAAAATACATTTTGCCCACATCTTTTTGAGACGTTCTGATCTTTGGGGCCTGCCCAAAGGCAGTCTGAATACACACTGTTGGATTTTGAACATTTTAGGTTCAAATATTAAAATGTTAGTTTTAACTTGTACTTTTTAAATTTTGTGACTAGATCTTCTTTTCAGATTCTCAATTCTTCCATATCTTTTCAGATTCTCAATTCTTCCATATCTTTTCAGACTTCCTTTATCCATTTCTGTTTTTTGTGATCTTAATTTATAAGTACAATGTTCCCCAAATAGCATACTAATATGAAAGGTGTGTATATTAGTACATAATATGGGTGTATATGGAATTCAAATCAGCTTCCTTTTTTGTAATCATTGAAACTTTGAATCCATTGAAAATCTGATTTAATGTAGTTCAAATTAACAAATTTCCACTAAACTGTTCATTGTCCGCACATAAATACAAAGCTTTATATCTGAATCTCTTATTAATAGATTCACCTTATTAATACTGAATGAGATCCTCTTAAACTCTCAATGTTCATAGTTTTAATATAGGTTTTATACTGTTATAAAACATAAGCATATTATTTAATAATCAAATAAAAGAAGAATTTTAAATAAGGTAATAAATGGTTGTTCCCAGGGTAGAAGCAGTACAAATGAGGCTAGCGAATCTGAGACCGGAAGAGAAAGATGAACTAGTACAACACGGAGGAAGTAAAGTTTTATCACTTATTTTGGCTATAATTCCTCTTTTAAAAGCTATCACATTCCCTTAAAATAAAAAAAAATAAAAAAATTTACACTTCATTTAATTTTAAAATAACATTTTAAGATTTTAATTTTATAACATTTTTTACACAATTTTATGCTGTCTCAATTTTAATCGTTATATTTTGTTTTTGATTTTTAGTGATAATTTTAATGTAATGTACGTTTTTAATAAAAATAATTGTTTTAAATTTGTGTTTTTATTATTAATGGGCATAACTTGTTCAAGTGAGAAGGAACTGACAGGACAACTACCCTGTAAGTCCTGGTATGGGCAGTGGTTAATAATGTTAATGGTAAAACCAAAATATCTCAATAGCACTTTTATTATTTTAATTTAAAGATTGTTTTGCAAAAATGAATTTTATTTATCCTAGCATATTTCGCCAAAATAATTATGCCAATAATTATTTTTCTCACAAAATATTATTTCCTACATCTAACCAGTTGATTCCTAGACATTTCAATATTAAAAAAAATGCATACTATAATTAAATATCAGGATCTCTACTGGAGCTCAAATTATCTTTGACTACATAGGGTCATTTAGTCAGTCCATTAGTCCATTATCAAAGTCTCTTGGATGGGACTGTTGGGCATTGTGGTTCTCCCAGTCACTACTTATTGGTTTTCTGGAGATGGCATGAAGTGGCTTCTGGTTTTATTACTGTTCCATTCCAAATCTAATACAAATTTGGCATAAAAGAATTACAATTTTACACAAATTTTTAGAATGACAGATTGTGGATATAAGTACATTTTTCAAAAGTAGTTTTGTGCACTAAGCTGAATGAATTTAATTTTGTCCTATGTGAATCTTAACAAAATTGTTTTGGGTGAGTTTAAAGAAACTTTTAATTTGGATAAGCTGGTGATGCATAATGTAATCTGATAATTGGATACACAATACCAGATTATTATATACATGCAAGTAAGATTTCTACATAAATCAGATTCTCAGTCTGCCAAATATATCTGACAGTTACATTATGTAACCACTTCAAATTTTGTCTTTGGTGCAGAGGTTACATTGTATAACAATTTTTGATAAGTAGTAATGTTTGTAATGCCCAAGTAATGTTTGTAATGTTTTCTATTACATTGGTAGTAGCTTCAATCTGCAACTAATGTTTACTCTGTTAATATTGCGCAGTTTGAAAAGTTATTTTTTGTATTAAGTATTTTTAGTAACGGGAGACCATCGACGATTACAATTTGCAACACTGCCCACCAAAGGTGATAATGTCTACTATGTAAAGAATTGATGAAATTTAGCAGGACTTTATGAAATTCTGCTATAGAAATTGACAATGTAGACACTGCTCTGGGTCAATGACACTGCTCAGAGGTGGTTGACACTGCTCAGAGGTCAATGTTGACCTCTGCAACAGATTCAACAGATATTTACTGAATATTCTGGTGTCGCTTGTAATGTAAGTGACAATATATGACGCCTTACAAACTATTTTGTATGTATTTTGATGATGTAAATCACATTTTATTTTAAATGTGTGTGTGATGCAGAAATGTTAAATCTACAACTTGTCATGAAATTAGAAAACTTATTGCTCTAATCTTAATATGACAACTAGGAACTGTAATTATTAGTTTTCGAGTGATTGACATGACTATATTTCAAAGCAAATTCCAGTAAAATGCTTTGATTTTTTATTAGTTTATTTTCATTTGAATGACAGTTAAATGTGATTAGGTCCAATCACCCTGAATATAACAAGAAACAGGACTAGGGGAAAGTGTAATAATGGATCTAACTGAATTGTTACAAGATAAAAACCATGTAGTCAATAGAGATAATTTCTTTTCATCAATTCTATTTTATAAAAACTAAAAATTAATCATTCTTGTTTGTGGGACAGTAAATCAAAAAAGATAGGGTCTGCCTTCTCTTTCACGTGAAAATACCATAAGTCTGATAGCAGTATACAGGTGGAAGGATAAAAATTGTGTGACATGAGCAATGATTGAGGTTCATCTGAAGCTAATGTAAATAGAAAACTGAAAGATGGAAGCAGAAAAACATTTTCTGTGTGCTTCACAAGCATTATGGTGACTATAATAGTAACATGAATTTTGAAGACAGATTTGATATATTATAAAATGATTATTTATAAATAGGGAAGAGTAAAAAGTGGTGGATGCAACAGTTATTTCAATTGACTGCTGTGCAGTAAATGTCTTTATTATTTACAAAGAACTTTTGTATTAAAGAACTATTGTATATATGCAATAGTATATGAACAAAGACTCAAGATGCCAAATCTATACATGCATGTATAGATGCATGTGTAAAAATGCATTTTTAGACCCAGGATAGTGAAAACAAAAAATCTGATGTGGACAACACATTACTTTATTGTATGCCTATTAAATTACATTGGCACATCCTTTTTTTAATGAAAAGTAAAATTTTATTTCATTAAAAACTTTCAAGATTTTTTTTTTAATAGTAAAAATGTTTTTAGAATGACTGCTAAATCCAAAATTTCAATACCCCACGGCTAATTGTTTTTGAGTTATGCAAGATACAAACGTATGTAGGTACAGACGTCACGCTGAAACTAGTCAAAATGGATTTTTCCGTTGAAATCTGGAAACCCAAATTTTTCACGATCACAATACTATCTTTACTTCGTACAAAGAAGTAAAAAGCTACCTTCCAATGACAGTACATCTAGCTGCTCACTGGTTGGAAAAAAAGCAACCAGTTGATAAAAATTAGCGTTTGGATTCTTTCATTTCATTTTCCTGTTTAGCCTCCGGTAACTACCGTTTAGATAATAATTCAGAGGATGATATGTATGAGTGTAAATGAAGTGTAGTCTTGTACATTATCAGTTCGACCATTCCTGAGAGATGTGTGGTTAATTGAAACCCAACCACCAAAGAACACCGGTATTCACGATCTAGTATTCAAATCCATGTAAAAAAACTGACTTTACTAGGACTTGAACGCTGGAACTCTCGACTTCCAAATCAGCTGATTTGGGATGACGCGTTCACCACTAGACCAACCTGGTGGGTTAGCGTTTGCCACAAAATCTGCCACAAAGTGTGCAAAGTGCAGCACTAAAAAAAAACCTGTACGTTCAAAATGGAAGTGTGATATTTTGATGTTCTGTTGTCCCTCAGGATAGGGAAAACTTGTTTCAGTAATTTTCATTCTAAATGACTAAATATACATTTTCAGTGGATTTCCAAAGAATTTGGAAATTGCTACTATGCCCGGTTAAGCATATGTGGATATAAATGTGGATATATATGTGGATATGAATGTATAAAATTTTCATCTGCTCTATCGGACACAAATCTTAACCGATTTTGACGAAACTTTGTGGGTGATGTAAGCATACTGGGAATAGAACACTATTAATTTTCAAGCAAATCGGTTCACAGGAACCTGAGTTAAAGAAAAAAAACGACCGACTTTTGGTTATTTTATTTGAATTCAATATTATCTGACAGCACTGAATTAAAAACTAATGCTTCATAAAAACCACATCTCCATTTTAAGTATAGATCAATATTAAGCTAATTATTTTAAAATGTATCGTATAATAAACTATATTTTTTTTAATTCTAACAATAATACAGAAAAAAACGCAAAATAATTATTAGCTTAATGTTTAAAATAAAGTAGTAAAAAATATTTTAGAAAAAGCTTAAAGCTTAAAAGTACTTTTTACCAAAGTACTTTCAATAAAACTGTGTGTGCTGCGATCTAGCGTATTTGATATATAATTAAATTCAACTAGTTGTAGTTTTCATGAAAGCGTTTTAGTTATTAGAGCATGATTTAATTTAATTGACAGATAACTTCTAGGCTTGCTAATTAAAAAAAACAAGTAATGATAAACCTAAAACTCTTATCACAAACCCCAAATATAACAAAAAATAATAATCATAAAGGAAAAACCGCTTTCGACATAAAGTTGAACGTAATTCAAAAACAACTCGACCAATCTTCATAAAATTTTCACATCTACGACATTTACATTACTACAGTACATCTAAGTTAAATGAATTTGATCAACTAGTTTTTGAGATTTTCGAGTCACAGAATTTTATAAATAGCCTATATATATATAGTAAACTCTGTACTTTTCTTCCAAAAGTAGTAAAAAAAACGCAGTTACAAAAAAAAAAATGTGTGGGGGGGCTAGTTTCACTACCTCCCCCACACTTTTAAGTTTCACAATAATCCAAAATGAGATCAAGTATGAAGGCAAGGAGTTGATGTCCAAAAAATAAGTTTTGAAGTTTTGTTTTGAACATATGATACTAACAGCATGAAATACAAAAAACACTGAAAGCTAGCTAAAACACCGAAAGCAATATAATTTTAAAATATCATTAGAGCAGTACAACATTCTTTCTTTCTTAAATAAAACCAGAAACCTGTCCTAACACACTTACTGCAACAGAGTTTTTTAATTTGTTAAGTCTTTAGAATATTTGATTTTTACTATTACTTTAATTTTTTAAACAGTTTTTAGAACTGACATGATTTCAGACTATGTATTTTTTTGTATTTATAATTTTTTTTTATTCTATAAAAAATATTTGCTTCTGACATTTTTTGTGCTATTTCAGGGAACTCTGTGCTTTATGCGTTTCAAAATATTTGTTTTTTTATTCTTAGTCTTTTTATAACAGTTTATTGTACTTTATAAGCTCTTATTTTATCTTTTTCAAATTATATTATTATTATTTATATTATATAATTATATTTATATTATATTATTTTCAAATTATTATTAATTTTATAACTTATCTTTTTCAAATTTTTTTAGTTTTTATTTACACAACTTTTTAAATATCTTGGCATTTCTTCATTGTAAATTTTTCTTCAGTTTTTATGTATTATAATCAAAATATTTCTATATCAATATAATTAATAGTCTAGTGTTATTTGTTTCATCTCTGTTATATAAAACATTCATAATTATATTTCTTCCACAAACTAAAAACGTTTTTTTGTGGGCAGAGGTTACAGCAAGAAACCAAATTTGAATGCGATCCTAAACCAAAAATATAATGAAAAATTTACTGATTATTAATTTTATGTATCAGTTTTAACATAATTTATTAGTACGTATTAAAAAATGCATTAAATTTTATTAAACTATGTGTTGGCCTCAAGGGGTTTTAATTTCCTTGATATCCTTGCCAGTCAAAGAGTTAGTTGCACTTTAAAAGCATATAGAAATAAATAATTTAGCATCAACATGAATTTGAATTCACATTACATTAGGTATTGAATGTTGCATTAAATTTTATTCAGATAAAATGAGAACAAAATATGTGATAGTCAGCCACAGGCTATTTTTAGTAAGACTGGAAGTCTTATAAACAATAATTTCAACAAGATAATGATCATAAGTGACTTCATACTATGGTACCATCATAACATTGATACGCAATGCCAAATTAAATTTTTTTTCTTTGAATGTAATTATTGTAACATTTTTAGCCATAGACTGAATATGATGGACAAAAAAGATGAAATGGTGACAGAGATTACCATGAATGTGTGGGATGGCAGCCATTGAGGTTCTTTTATATGCCAATAACATTGTTTCATCAGACAACATAGTAGATAAACGTGATATGTTCAAAAATTAATAGATAAAATGGGTATGTGATGGATGAAATGGTGATAAATTTTGTAAAATAAAAATTAATTTTTTTTTACACAAAGTAGGTTTTTTAAGTGATAAATGGTAAGCTTGCAATAATCAAATTAAACCCACTATAAATATAAGTAATTGTATAGGTTAAACCATCAATAACAATTAACATCCATTTAAGGAGTAAATTTATGTCATTGAATTTGGTACAAATAATATATTGAGGAATTTCCTGTAAAAAAAATATATATATACTAATTTCAGTCAAATAGGTGTTTTTAATACTGTCAGTTGAGCTGTAATTTTATATGGCTTGAAAGTCTGGGATTGTTTGTGTGGAAAAGCACAAAACATTTAATTATACCAAGAAATATTCCAAATTAATGTGTAAATAGTGGATTAAATTGTAATATTTAATAGTAGGAGTGGTTTGTGATTTGAATTATGGACCACACAGGGAAGAAGAAACCCATACATGTTCATTATCCTATAATAATGAAAATGAGGATATTCACTTTTTAAGAAGTTGTGAGTTGCTAGCAGGAGGCATAGAATGCTCTGCTAGTTTATGCAGCTTTTTGTTAAAGAGGAATGCATAGTTGATTATTCAAATTGAAATGAGTTTGTTAAAGTGGTAGGTTATTTGTGGGGTACAATTATCTATTAAGATAATTTGTTGAATGAATTCTTATGAAGATCTTTAATGTAGGTTGTACATTTATAGGTTTTATGAATTAAAAAAAAAAAAACAAAAAAAAAAAAACAGTAAAATTTGATCACATATCAGTTGTGTGAATTAAATATAAAATAATAAATTTCTAAAATAAAAATGAAATACTGCTGAAACAATATTAGCATAATGTATTTTCAGCCTATAAATCAGAATCTGTTTTCATAAATTTATAATTAAATTATAAATTTAAAAAAAATCTTAAACAGTAATATTAATTTCAATTGCATAAAATTCACTTTAGTCATTTCTGAAGTGAATCTTACAAACATTGTATGTAATAAATCTCATCCTACTCAAACTTAATTTCATAATTTATTAATTAAATTTTATTCTGCCATTTTTAAAAAAAAAACATATTTAAGAGTGAAAAAAAAAATTTTTTTCAACTATATAACATTTTTTTGTTACCTCTATTCTTTAAAAAAATTGGTTATACAATGATAATTTTTTAAATGGTGCTTTGCCGTTATAAATGATTTTAAAATATTTGTTATTGTATTTCTTGGATAATTTTTGAAAATTATATGGAGAATGATTTAATTGTTTTTCACAATCAATTTTTTGTATACATTTTCACTATCACTACATTTTATTTTTTTACATACCACTTAAATGTAATTTTCCTAGATTTTTTTTATTGATTTTTGATATGAGTAAATTTGTACAGAATGTTTGATATAGTGTATTTATTTTTTTATACACATTGACTACGTTATATATTTATTTTGTAGCTTGTATATTTATAATAATAATGCCCCTTCACTCAATAAAAACTTATTATTAAAATTTCAAATTTGGGTAAAATACAGATGGAATTATCTGACATCTGAGGGATTGACCTTGACAAAAAAAATTTAAAGTTATAATCATATATTGCAGTGCAAGGCTGAATCTGAATTATCAGAAATCTGGACAATTTGAAAATTAAAAAAAAATATATATCTTATGTACTGAGCATTTCATTCTAATTTTTAATGGCTATCTCACTTAGTAGAAAGATGACATATAGAAAAGTACATGTATTTCAGTGAAATTAAAAAGGTACTTCAGAACTCTAAGTGCTATACAAATTAAAGAAAAGTCAGTTAAAAAAATCCAGTAAAAACAAATCAATAAAAATTCATTTCTTGTTGAAGCAAAGCTTTATTTGAAAAGTACAACAATGTGCAAAAACATAACCAATAACTTCTGCAATGAAACATAGTAGATAGCTCCTATATAGATAGATCAGCACTGCTAGTAGCTCACAAATGCACTAAAAACTATTAATTTTTTTCCAAACATAACGACAGTTGTGCCACCTAGTTATGTCTAGTTGTGTTTGTTTTTCAATAAAAACGAATTTGAAAACATTGTGCTCACTGTTCATAAATGTTGATTTTATCACTTTTTTGAGAATTAAATTCTCTGCAAGTTTTGTTGAAAACGTTTATGCATTTATTATTTATTTAAGAAAGTTATTTTAAATTAAACATTAAAGACGTTGTTTTTTTGGACCCCTAATTTTGGGTTTCAAGACAGGTATCTTAAAAACTAAAGGAGATGCAGTTGTGG